>NW_022990854.1:122500-186297 GCF_902827175.1 Gymnodraco acuticeps | reverse complement strand
GGCAGGAACGGAACACGCTGTCGTATACGCCGATCCAGAGCCCCAAACATGCTCAATGGGTGACATGTCCGGTGAGTATGCTGGCCATGCAAGAACTGGGATGTTTTCAGCCTCCAGGAATTGTGTACAGATCCTTGCAACATGGGGCCGTGCATTATCATGCTGCAACATGAGGTGATGGTCGTGGATGAACGGCACAACAATGGGCCTCAGGATCTCGTCACGGTATCTCTGTGCATTCACAATGCCATCAATAAAATGCACCTGTGTTCGTCGTCCATAACATACGCCTGCCCATACCATAACCCCACCACCACCATGGGCCACTCGATTCACAACATTGACATCAGAAAACCGCTCACCCACACGACGCCACACACGCTGTCTGCCATCTGACCTGAACAGTGAAAACCGGGATTCATCCGTGAAGAGAACACCTCTCCAACGTGCCAGACCCCATCGAATGTGAGCATTTGCCCACTCAAGTCGGTTACACGACGAACCGGAGTCAGGTCGAGACCCCGATGAGGACGACGAGCATGCAGATGAGCTTCCCTGAGACGGTTTCTGACAGTTTGTGCAGACATTCTTTGGTTATGCAAACCGATTGTTGCAGCAGCTGTCCGAGTGGCTGGTCTCCGACGATCTTGGAGGTGAACATGCTGGATGTGGAGGTCCTGGGCTGGTGTGGTTACACGTGGTCTGCGGTTGTGAGGCCGGTTGGATGTACTGCCAAATTCTCTGAAACGCCTTTGGAAAGAAATGAACATTCAATTCACGGGCAACAGCTCTGGTGGACATTCCTGCTGTCAGCATGCCAATTGCACGCTCCCTCAAAACTTGCGACATCTGTGGCATTGTGCTGTGTGATAAAACTGAACATTTTAGAGTGGCCTTTTATTGTTGCCAGCCTAAGGCACACCTGTGCAATAATCATGCTGTCTAATCAGCATCTTGATATGCCACACCTGTGAGGTGGGATGGATTATCTCGGCAAAGGAGAAGTGCTCACTATCACAGATTTTTTCAGATTTGTGAACAATATTTGAGATAAATGGTTATTTTATGTATATAGAAAATGTTTTAGATCTTTGAGTTCATCTCATGAAAAATGGGAGCAAAAACAAAAGTGTTGCATTTATATTTTAGTTCAGTGTAAATAAACTTGCTTTGCCTTGCCTATTTCTCCCATTCACAATATCTCTTATGAAAAGACAATATTTAATATCGGCTCTACATACCTATACAGATATACTATGACTGTGCATGTCTTGACCAATTAAAATATAGTATTGCTTTGATTTCTACTCCTGATGTTAGACAGGAGCTCTCACACCTATTAGGGATATATTACTATACATTCAGTAGTAAACATGTGCCCACCTAAGTCAGCTAAAGTCAGCATAAAAATGATTGGTAACTAGATGCACAAGTGAACTACTTATCTCTTTATTCATTAATAATTAACCTAAGTGATGGCTCCTCAATACTAATTAAATCAATGATTTGACACAAAAAATGTGGTTGTGAACCTGATTTTATTGATTAAAAAGTGTTTGTATAGCTTCCACTAAGACAACATAATGCTGTTTTCCTACCAAGAAGTAACGTACTTAAAATGTAGGTGAAGGTTTCTTCTGCCCGGGGAACTGTCCAAGTCCTGTTCACAGTTTGCTCAATACTTCCTGTCTGTTCTTCTTGTGTTGATTTGTCTGCCATATTCAAACCTCTTTCCTACTTTCTAATTATCTTTTCCTTTCCTTTTCTGGGGACAGTTCTGCCATCATGAATCCAAAGTTACGTGCCCTCCACAGATATGAAAATAAATATCCAGAAATTATTAATTGGTGTTTTCTGATTAGGTAACAAACTGAAAATAAATGGGTTTTTTGTTATGGCCACAGCTGACGTTGTTAAATTGACCGGACTACTTTCTGCGGATTGATATGACTGCACATAGTCCCTTCATCACAGCGTCCTAGAAAAAAAGCGAATTGACCAAATGTTCCAATCAGAATTTAGCAACTAAGCCGTGTAGTAAATAGTTGTACTCATTCATATAAGATAAGATAAGATGGTACTTTATTGATCCCAATTTGGAAGAAAAAAAATTTGCAGCATAAAAGACAAGGCATTTTACAATAAAACAAAACTAGAAATAAACAAAAATAGAAAGAAAAGAAAATAGAAAATATTTTGAAATTGAAAATATACATGTAGATATTCACTACACAATCATAGTCATAGTTCACTGTAAAGAGGAAGGGGTTAACCGAGCTAACAGAATACAGTAATTCTGAGTCAAGCTTGTAATAAAGACAGCATAATATGATTGTTGTCTGGCTTGTGTGGATTTATCCAACAGGCCTATGACAGATGGATAAATCCCCTGAAGAGCGTCAGAGGAAACTCACATTTCCTCTCTTACATGGTCCGTCAATCACGGCCCTCGATGCCAAATCCTGCATCACTCAAGATAAAATATTTACATCCATATTCAGGGTGTTTGTATCACCCTGTTTGCACACCTGTGTATAACACAACATCAGCACCTTACATCCATTTGCATATGTGAGAGTGTGTGTTTGAGGGCTTATGAGTCGTGCGAGGTGCATCTTTGTGAGTCGCTCGGATGAGTCACGATGGGTAAAAAACCCAGAACAGGGTCTATAAGAGGACTCTTTCGAACAGGATATGGAAGTTGGAGTCGCTCCTGTGGAATCTTACTGCCCTCTGTGTTCGGTGAACATGTCCTCACTTCCTGTGCCCGGCCTCAACCCTCAAACTTGGCTTCCAGGGACACACTGGAAGCCCCCTGTTTCCCTCTGGCCAACCTCTGTGTTAAATAAAGGTGGTTTTAATCAGGAAGTTTCACTTTGACGGCTGTCTGTAGCAGATTTTATAGGCAGTGGCTTGCTGTAGAAGCTGATGCTAAAACTACAAGAGGTTAAAAATGCAATTGTTTGTTTTTTTATTCTTCTAGCTGACTTTTAAAATTGTCAAAAAACCCTTTGGTAATTGCTACTTGGGAAATGTGTATTTCCACATGAATATATATATTTTTAACTTTTTAATGCTATTTTATTTCTATTTCAGAATATTTTGGACTGTTTATTTCTAGTGTCCTTAATTTCTCTTATGTACATTGCCTTGTCTTTTTATTTCATTATAGTGTACAGTAATCGATGCCATTTCATTTATATTGTAATATCAAAGTACACTCACTACACTCCCCCCTCCCTCCCTCCACCCCAACATGCCCACACGGGCGAAACCAAAAAAAAAATGCTTATTCAATATAACTTAAAACAACAGAGCCATGAAAATAAACATAAAACGGAGAAGGAAAAAAACTGAAAAAAAAAAAAAAAAATGGCCTTGTTTTTGATGCTGCAAGCAACGCAAAACATTTCCCAAATTGGGATCAATATAAAACGATGTCTGTCTGTCTGTCTATCTATCTGCCTACTTATCTATCTATCTATCCATCTATCCATCCATCCATCTATCTATCTATCTATCTAACTATCTATCTATCTATCTCCCATAAATTCAGCAGTGTGAAACCCAAAGTAACCAGATCACATTTATACAATATAACAAAACACAAACCTTGGTTTTGGACTTTGAGGTGTTATACGAGCAATTGTTACATGACCAAACTGAAAACATTACCCAACAGCTTTTTGTGGTCATTGTTGGAAAAACAAACTCAGAATTCTGAGAAAATAACTGTCGGATTGAGGGATGAAGGTAGAAGGGGAGTGAAAGATTCCTTTGAAGTGGATCCAACCTTGTACATTTAGGAAATGAAGGTTCTCTGAGTGAACTTCTTTGCAATATCATAACCTTAGAGACCTTTTCTTTCTCATACGTTTGTCAATTTGTCAAAATTACCAAATAAATGTCAGTGAATGTCCACGTTTTTATCATAATAATTGGCCCACAGCCCAGTAATATATATTTACTTGAAATACGACGACCGTACTGTATGACGTTGCATGATTAAAATCAGAAGATTGTCCTCAGTGCCAACTGTCAAAAATACACAAATTCTCAGATTTGTCTTTTTGGTCTAATCCCAGAAAATATTTTTCAGGGTTATTTCTTGACAATTCATTTCTCAGAATATTGGTACTTGACTGAGTAACATATATTTTACTTAGAATGGCCCTGATATGGAGAGATTACTAATGCTACATTCCCCATGAGTTGCTTAAAAAAACGATTTCACTGACCTACATTTGAATGTTTCCTGCTGACTTGTATGATTGGATACTCGCTCATTTGTGGTGCAGTTTAAGCTAAACCCCCAATTGTAGAATACTTAAGCAATAGCTCACGACAGGCCGTGGTATATGCTCAGTATATCACAGCTAAGGGGCGTGGTTCGGGCCGACGCAGGCAGTTTGCAGTTTGCTTTTCAGCCCAACTGTATACAGTTGTTCTCAGACGCGGAGGGATACTGACTTGTTGTGAAAAGTAACTACAATTCTACCCGTATATCACGGCTAAGAACCAATCAGATTGCTTGATTTGACTTGTCCGTTTTATAAAATACAATATACTTTATAATCCCCATGTGAATAACTGGTCATGACTCCATCCTGCAGTTCCTGGAAGATGTTAACTACATGTTTAATATTTCATGGTAAAGTTCCTTTTTTTGGACTTTGAACATCTCAATTTGCCCTCTCTTATAAATGCATCCAGGATACGGTGGAGGTGGGTGACACACAGAGAGAGAGAGTGTGTGTACGTGTGTGTGTGTGTGTGTGTGTGTGTGTGTGTGTGTGTGTGTGGTGTGGTGTTGTGTGTGTGTGTGGTGTGTGTGTGTGTGTGTGTGTGTGTGTGTGTGTGTGTGTCTGTGTGTGTGTGTGTGTGTGTGTGTGTGTGTGTGTGTGTGTGTGTGTGTGTGTGTGTGTGTGTGTGTGTGTGTGTGTGTGTGTGTGTTCTTAGTCGGTGTGGTATCCGCACACTTACCCACCAGAGGAAGGAAGTATGAAATAAATAGATAACAGATTAGAAAGGATGGATAAACAGCCAGATAAGACTTTATGACTCTCTGGGGGAAATGTCGGCAGAGCTTAGGGAGTTGTAAAGAGCGACGACAGCTTCAGAAATTACTTTTCACATTCTTCATCATCCATCTTCCCTGCTGCTAAATCACAAGGCTCCGCATTAATGACCTGCATATGCACAGATATTAAATTCATTATGGCAATCATGTGCCGTACCCTCCCTCTGTCTGAATCAGCCTCTCCAGCTGCCAGCTTTAATGGCTTCCAGATCCACATCTCTTCTCTCCCTCCGTTCCCCTTCCTCCGTCGCTTTGTTTTTCTGCAACATTTCAGATGAACGGGCCAAAGTGGAAGTGGAAATCCGCTGTACTTCAGCCAGTGAGTCAGCTAGCAAAGCTGAAGGGAAAAAAAAAACCACAAAGCAGGGGGTTTAGAGAAGTAGTAATGGATTCTGTTTTTCATAAATCACGGTAGAGCTTGTGGAGGTTGTTTTTTTTTAAATTTCAAACGGAAACTCTTTGATGAGTGCCTTACTGACATATGTGTGTTTATGCACACGGGAACACATTCAGAGAAAAGCTGCTGAAGTTGTTTACCTTTACTGGAAACCGAAAGAAGCTTGTGTAATTGCCGTTGGACAGGATTCATGCTTGTAACTTAATACAGGCTTAGTGTGCGTTGTGTGTGTGTGTGTGTGCGTGTGTGTGTGTGTGTGTGTGTGTGTGCGTGCGTGTGTGTGTGTGTGTGTGTGTGTTGACGAGTTTTGAGGCAGAGATGAAGAGTGAAAGTTAGAAGAAAATATTTTCCACTCAAATATATTCATTTTTTCACTTTCAATGTGAGATTTTGTGTAAACAGGGATTTCTGTGTCTGTTTACTTTAAATTCAATCAAACATTTACACTGGAAGAAGAGAGGTGAGGTGAAGCGAGGACACCATGCTGCTGTTGTTATGAATACAATGTGTGTTTATGATTGATGATGAACAAACGCCTCCCGACAACAACTGGCACCTTGACAAATGGATCCTGACAGGGGACACAGAGCCAATCAGGCCTCCATGTCACATCCCAACAAGCTAACATGGAGCACACACATGTATTTATATGAAGTAGAATATTAAAATATTTGATAAAGCCTATACAGTAGGCTACGGGGAATTCCTTGGGGAAATCATTCATGACTTAGTAGAATTTGACCATGAGGCATACATTTAGTCAGAAAGTGGGGGGGAAAGCATCCTCAAGTATCTAGCTTCAAAATATTATTCATTAAGTATGAGTATTTGTGTGCCTTAGTACACATAAAGCAACATAAAGCAGTCATTTCTAAGAATAAACTTGTAGAGTTGCTAACTAACCAGCTAGCAATCGTTAGCATAGCTAGCTAGCTTGACAAAGCCAGCATTTTTAGCATGCTATCTTGAAGAAGACATCCTGAATAAAACTTTTTTTATTCGCCTGAATATTAAAGGCTACAGGGCTTAACAGTTCTCACTCTAGCAACTGTTTGTTGGTTTATGCATTGTCATCTTAAACATGCCAAACTCTTATCCAAATATGATTTATTCTTACAGTAAATTGACGTTAAGGCTATAAGGCTTAATAACTTAAATAAAAGCACATTTACTAGCCTGATTTACAGAGCTACAAGGTTTCACATCCCTAGATATCAATCTAGGTTTAGGGTTGGGATTTTACTTAGTTTGATCCTTTAAGCTGTAATGCCATTACAACAACAAAGGATATGTTCTACCAATTTGTTTATCCTAACTGTAACTTTTATCCATGTATTTTTTCTTTTAATGTTTATTTTATTATCTTTTCTTTTTAATGACTGATTTGAAATGCCATTTTCTTAATGTCTTTCGTTTTTTGTAAAGCACTTTGAATTGCCTTGTGTTGAAAAGTGCTATATAAATAAACTTGCCTTGCCTTGCCTAACAGTATGTGGGTTTACAACCCAGTCTCACGGCATTTCGTGTTATAGTCACGAAATTAATTTAATCTATTGATTCGTGCTGTGTGGTTCATACAAACATTTTCTTACACAATATCTTACCCGAAGCCTAACCCTATCCCTTTTATTTTAAATTGTATAATTTCGGAGTTTTTTTTGCCGTCCGCGAGGAAAAGAAAATGGCCTCAGAATACTGAAATCTGTATTTTTTTAAATCTATTTTTCCTTCTAATTTGTTATTATTTATATTGCTTTCAAAATCGTTCTGTGTGACACGAAAAAAATGGCGAAATCGTGATGGTGAACACGAATCAATAGATTAATTTGTGACTATAACACGAAATGCCGTGAGACTGTGTTGGGGTTTATGCATCATCACCCTGAGCAACTCTTATCCAAATATGTTTTAATCTTCCAGTAAATGTACTTACTTCTTTAAGGAGGGCGTTTTCTCCCATCTTCCCATATATATTCCCAGCCACATATTTTGTCTGTGTGCACGTACTGCTTTTAATTAGCACAACAGAAACAGGCTGACCATCCACCACAGCTGGAGAGAGCGATAGAAGCTCGTCCGAGAGAGCAAACACTGCCTTATATCAAGAGCTCGATGACATTTTAAACAAGTGTCCTTGTGAAGCAGGTGAGTGCTTCTGCAACTGTTTTGATGACTCACTGTTGGTCAGCAGCAGCTAGTGTCTTTTCTCCATCAGGGTTTGGGGCTCAGGATAATACTGTATTCTGATTTAGTTGCAAGTTTTACATTTTTTCCCCCTATTAAAACAAAACAGGCTCCTATACCAATTGTTACTCTTAACAGTGGGTTGAATTAAGCATCGTCATCCTGAACAGGCCGAAGTTGATTTGTGCCTTAGTACATTTAGAAACATATAGCTTTATCCAAGCCATTAACTCATAGGCCTGCAATCATTAGCATAGCTAGATAGTTAGCTACAAATAGCAAACATGTGTTCTTGCTGGAGAAAGACATCCTGAAATAGAAACGGTTTGATTAGCCTGAATGAAAGGCTATAAGGCTTAAGAACTTCTCCATTTAGGTTTTGTGCTTTAGTACATTTAGCAACACAGCCATACACTTATGGCACATTTCCACTGCAGGGCCTCACTCGGCTTAGTACGGTATGGCTAGGCCTCGTTAGGCCTGGCTCACTTTATGCTGCGTTTCCATTACAGTTTAGGAACTGGGGCAGTAACTATAGTAACGCAGTGTAAGCGGAGCCGTGACGTCATCTTCAATGCGAACCACAAAACCAACATTAGCTGTTAGCTGTTAGCGTTCAAGCTCACAGCTCCTCATATCTGTTCAGAAACTAGACAAAAGTTAATCAAGTACAAACCACAGACTGTCTGTGTCATGGCGAATACAGTCGCTGGTTTATTTATGTCTGTAGGCCGTTGTTGTGAGTGTGGACGGTCGGAGGATATACTGCGTTAGCTTAGCCGATCTCCATTTAGACAACACGCATTTTAAAAGGTTTTTTGCCTGCCGTCTGTCTGCAGACGTTTTCAAAGCATTAATTCATGGTTTTTACTAACCGGTATGAGTATGTTGTTACTTCGGCATCATTTTGAAACGTGTATTACAATTAAATCATGGTAAAATATGTTCATTTTGTTGTAGCGATTCTCTCACTAGTTTATTATACTCAGCCCGGTTGTTGGCCCGGTAAGAACTTCGATTTTGGAGAGCCAGAAAACTGTGAAAAAGTATCCGCTAGCCGGAACTACGCCTAGTGGAAACGCAACCAAAAACGGGCCGAGCACGGCACGCTTAAACCGCACTCCGCGCTGTAGTGGAAATGCGCCATTATAGACAGGCAATCATTAGCATATCTGGCTAGTTAGCTTGAAATAGCCAGAATCTCTAGCATGCTAGCTGGAAGAAGACATTCGGAAATAAAAGCACATTTACTCGCCTCAATGAACCCTTTGGGTTGAGGGTTTGAATTTTGGTTTGTTTTATCCTTCACGTTTTAATGCTATAACAACAACAAAGTCTATGCTCTACCAATGTGTTTATCTTAACAGTATGTGGGTTTATGATATTCCAGTAAGTTGACTTTGGTGGGCGGCGTTTTTCTCCCATCTTCCCATACATATTCCCAGCCACATATTTTGTCTGTGTGCATGTACTGCTTTTAATTAACTGTTCACAGACACACAAAAACTGTCTTACCATCCACCACAGCTGGAGAGAGCGATAGAAGCTCGTCCGCAAGAGCAAACACTGCCTTATATCAAGAGCTCGATGACATTTTAATGGTAACAACTGTCTTTGTGAAGCAGGCGAGTGCTTCTGCGAGTGTTTTGATTAGTCACTGTTAGTCATCAGCAGCAGCAGCAAGGCTTCATGTGCGAAATACCACCAGTCAGGCACAAAGAAACCAGTAACACTGAGGCCGATCAATCAAGTGAGGTCATTGTGGTCGGACCGAGCGACCGGCCTTTTGTTGAACGTCGTCGTGTTGTGGCCGGTGACATCACCCTTTGTGAACTCTGTCATTAAAGGGTGATAAATATCCTGTGTGTGCAGGGCTGGAAATAGTACTCTTTTTGTTATACTTGAGTAAAAGTAGTACAACAAAAGGGTGAAAATACTCAATTAAAAGTCCTGATTTGAACATGTAAACTACTGAAGTTAAAGAAATATTATTGGCAAAAAGTACTTAAAGTTTCCTCAGTAAAAGTACTCACTGCATTGTAACTTAAAGTATTCTATGTAATACCTTTATTATTACTTTTTGGTTTTATTTGTATTTTGTTTTTTTTGTTTATTTTGTGTTGTGTTTCTTTTGCACAATATACAATACAAAATATGAATTCATTAATATTAAGTTGGTTTCACTTAAAGGTGGGGTAGGTAAGTTTGAGAAACCGGCTCGAGATACACTTTTTGTTATATTCCATGGAATGCTCTTAACATCCCGATAGCAATGAATATCTGAAGTGCTTTGACAAAAAATCCATAACAAATGCAATCTGTGGAAGCCGTGGCGCTGTAAAAAGCACGACCAATCATCTGAGCCGGCCCGGCTAAAGTAACTGGATGGCCTACCTGCCTGTCAGCCTTCCATCTGTGCACAAACTTATCTCGTGCCCTCATTGGTCATGTGCGCGTTCGGGTGTGTTGGAGGAGGGGCTCTGTAAGGAAGTGGCAGATTTTTCCCGGCAGTGTATTTTCAAATTCTAGCGCACTCCAGCTGGTTTCTCCAAAATTACCTACCCCACCTTTATTAAGCTTTAAAATATCATAGCAAATTATGTTGGTTGTTGACAAATTGGGTTGAACAAAATATAAAACACTTGAAAAGTTCACTCAAATATTCGACTCAAAAATGTAAAACATAAAGCAAAATGTTATCTACCTTTCTTTAAAGTGGAGCCAGTGTATTACTTTTTTGAGTGTATTAACCTCTGAGATGTTGTGGAGAAGCAGTGTGAAGATAATGAACATTCCCAAGTAAAGTAGAAGTATAACTTGAGTCTAATGTACTTTGTTACTTTCCCCCTTGTGTGTTTTTTGTGTTATTGAGGCTTGGGCCCCAGAGCTAAATGGCCCCTAATAGAGGCTTTGAGGTGTTATTGTGCGGTGTGCAGGGGCCCCCTGGGGAAAAGTCCCTATAACCACAAAATGATGTTGAGGATCAGTTAGTGGAACAAAGTGATTTAAAGACGAAAGAGCGGTCACACAAAAGAGCTGACATAGAAACAGAAGAAGAAAGTGGAGCAGTTAAAATCTGTGGTTTTCTCTCGATGAGCATTTAAGTACTTTCCATTATGGTGTGCTGTGCACCTTAAAAAGCTCCTATATTTGAGCTCAGTCATCACTTTATGAGCATTCGTCAGCATGTTATTGTCACACGGGATGAAGTTAGCAAGTAATAAATTCTCAGCATGGTAGCAGATATCCACTGACTCATCTCACACACTATTCAACCTGATCGCAGAAACACACTCACAAGAACAAACCTGAGGATCTGAGCCAGCAGACGATCAAGTCATTGCACGCTTTTCTGTCGTTATTTTAACCCTCCTGCCGTGGTGTAAAGTTACCAAGTGCAATTAGTCAAGTACTTTACTTGAGTATTCCCATTTTCTACTTTGTTCTTCTACCCCACTACAGTTCAGAGGTAGGCTACATGTGTACTTTTACTCCACTACATGTATTTAATACCTTTAGTTACTTTACAGATGTGGATGAATGATGTGAAATATAATCAAGTGTTACATTAAATCAGACTTTAGTTCCACCTGGAGTAAATCCACAAGCTATACCTGCAGCAGAGTCCTGCATCGGGTCGGGTACCCGCGGGTACCCGACGGGTGACCCGCAAAAAAGGTGATTCGCGGGTGGTATTTTTTCAAACGCTTTTTTCCGGGTTCGGTTCTGGGTAAAACAAAGATGATGCGGGTCGGGTCGCGGGTATTGCATAATAAATATATTAAAATAATAATAATTTAGTTGAATGTTTAAATCCTCAGACCTCTCCCCCGCGGGACCGCGCATAATCATAACCTCTGCAGCGCATCAATCTGCTGCTGAGCGCGCCACATTCGAAATGGCTGAGGTGAAGCTCTCTAGCGGAGAATACAGCATTTTCAATAACACTTCCTCAAGAGCGAAATCCAACGTCTGGGAGGCTTTTGGTTTCTAGATGGAGAAAATAACCAACATCCCACGCTTTTTGAGACAAATATGCAACTGCGTGTGTTAATAATTGCACGTTTTCACTGCTCATATATATGCGGGTTCGGGTCGGGTTGCGGATCTTGTGCCGACGGGGGTCGGGTCGGTGTTGCGGAACTAATTGGCAATATGTGCGGGTAGCGGGGCGGGTTCGGTATTGCACGTCGCGGGTGCGGGGCGGGGAGCGGGTCTTGAAAATCAGACCCGTGCAGGACTCTGCCCTGCAGTATACAAAGTCATTCAAACTAGCTGCACCTTGCAGCTTTGAGAACACTTTCATGATCAATCTTTATAAAACATATCATATATATTATTCTGAAATGGACCAATCTGCACAATGACTACTTTCACTGTCGCTACTTTCACTATATTTTGATGAGAATACTTTTATACTTTTACTTGAGGAACATTTTTTGAATGCAGGACTTTCACTGTAACAGAGTATTCCTACACTCTGGTACTTCTACTTTTACTCAAGTACAAGATCTGAGTACTTCTACTTTTACTCAAGTACAAGATCAGAGTACTTCTACTTTTACTCAAGTACAAGATCAGAGTACTTCTACTTTTACTCAAATACAAGATCTGAGTACTTCTACTTTTACTCAAGTACAAGATCTGAGTACTTCTACTTTTACTCAAGTACAAGATCTGAGTACTTCTACTTTTACTCAAGTACAAGATCTGAGTACTTCTACTTAAGTACAAGATCTCAGTACTTCTTCCACCTCTGCCATCCTGTCGTGTTCATTTCTCCCCCCTTACTTCGGTGGTTCGGTCAAATGTAACTGTTGAAACTGCTCTTACATTAACACAAATACCATGAATCACCACCAAATTAGATTTAAGCTGTACACAAAGTCTCAGAATACTGGTTTACATGAAAAACTGCAGTGAATATACAAATAATAGACACTGAAAATGTATTATAAAATGATCGCTGTCGATTTGTAGTTGTGTACTTTCTGATGGATGAACATAATCTAGGGTCACCCGTTCATTTCCTATGACCGGGAATATCATAGGTGTTACACAGTTCAAATAAACAACTCAAAATGTAATGAAAGTGGTGATTCAAATGCCTACCGTGGAGGATATCATAAGGCCTCAAGGCAATCACACTGTATGTATGATATTGAAACTGTCAACAGGAACTTACACAATGTTAAGCTGCATGGTGCCTCGTTTTTTCTATTCAATACAAAAACATCACTGTTCTAATAGGAGATTTGCTCCTCAACAGAAGGGTTAAAGCTGTTCAGTCCTAACTTGTTATCTCCTTACGTTTCAAAGCCAACAAAGGGAGATTGTGATGGTGACAGTTATGCAGACAGCTGGCGGTGAAGCGTTCGACGCGAAGCGCTTGTCAAAACTCAAGAGGGTTCATTGAAAGCATGACGGTGCAATCTGCCGTGGAGGTATTCAAACTTGCCTTTGCATTGGGGGTGCACCAAATACAAAAAAGTGATGAGTCACAAAACTTCCCAAAATCCCCCGCCCTCCCTCCTCCTTTCCTGGTTTACGGGAACTGGAATGCTGTTTTTTTTTTTTGCTCCAGTCTCAGACGTTCATCTTCTTGACAGGCTAACGGGGCCAAAGCCTGGGTTAATGTTTGTCTGAGGGACTGATTCATCCCCTCTCTACGGGGATTGTGTCTAATTATGTGAAAGTTTGTTAGCAGACATGAATGGATGTCGCTTGTGGAAACAGATAAGCCTTTGTTCTGCATCATAACCAAGCCCTTTATACTTTTGAGGTCGGGATTTGCCAACTGTATTGCATGTCAATCATAGAGGGATTAGAGCATCAATTGAAACGAGCCACTTAAGTTTTATGTTTCCTAAAGAGGTTGTAATAGAACACAGTGTGCTAAGCCATTATATAACTCATAAGTGGTTTTCTCTGGCTTTTGTGCGATAAATACCTTCTTAGGGCTCAGACAAACATGTTATTTCAGCTAACCTGTATAGATCCAGTTTGTATTCATATTAAGCTTGGATAAAGCATAGGCTACACATTAATAGAGTGGATAGTTAAATAGACCTGGAAGTGAACCACAGACCCTATTTCAGGCATCTTACCGAAAACACATTTACAATAAAAGTTTATTTCAATACGAGGAGGTGGTAAAATGCTGACTCATTCCTGGGTTTTAGGACTCCTGGGGACCTTTGACCCTCACAGAAAGCTAATGAAGTCATTCAGTCTCTGGTCCAGGGTCATTGGTGTATAACAGATGTTGTGTTTCCCACAGCTGTTCTGTTCTGTGATCTCACAATGACGTCATACTCAGGCTGGGTCCTGTTTTAAGGGTGTGTGTGGAAATCATAGAAATTGAGACAGACACTATGATGGGAGAGGCTAACGTTAGCTGGCTAATTTGAGTTACCTTTGAAGCATTTTGAATGTAGAGATGTTCCTCCCAAAAAGACACACAACTTTGTAACACAAAACAACTGACAGTCTTTTTCTGTGGTCGCTCAAACAAATAGGAGCTTGCTAACGATGCTAGCAATCCCGAGTCATTGTTAGCATAGCTATCTAGCTTCTGTTGGTCTAAGCTTAGTATTTAGCAAGTGTAGCATTGTTTTTTAACAGGAAAGTGGACAAAACAAGCAATTGTTTAATTGAATACCTTTTTATATATTGCTTATTAAAGTATAATTGTCTGAAATAGAACTTAAATAAATATGAATTGTGATATCATTGTTAGCATCTTTAGCTAGCTTCTGTTGGTTTAAGCCGGCTAAGTATTTAGCATGTGTAGCATTGTTTTTGAAAAAGGAAAGAGGGCAAAACAAGCTATTTTAGAGTTTAACACCTTTTTAGAAATTGAATAGTAAATTAAAAAGTGGGTGAAATAAAACATAAATAAACCTGAATGACCTGAAAGTTATTTCTTTTTTTTTGTATTTGTTATTACAATTTGATAACGTTTTTTTTTCTCCAATTTTGATAATTTCTTGAAATATTGAATAATTTGAATATTGAACATTTTGGGCCTCATTTACAATAAATGACCCTGACAGTACATATCATCATATAACATTTGAAAACATATTCCAAATGTATAGAAGTTGCTGAAAAAACTAGATTTGTATGTTTATTATAACATTTTTCTGTGTGTCAAAATGAAAGACAGCCCACACATCAATCATCAAACCGTGGGGTCTTATTTCATTATGTGTTGATTTCTATCAACGTTCTGATCAGCTGTTTTAGCGCAGTTCTCCAGTGAAGGGGGGGAGTCTCCCTCCGCAGCCGGTTGGCGTAGTTTTGGCACGTTGTACAGACCGACGTTAACAGCAGCCCTGTCTGTGCACACGGAGACCGACTCTGTCGTCCGGTGATCTAACCGCCTTCTGGAAAAGCTTCACAAGTACGTCGGTATGCAAATGCACTTTGTGACACAAGTGACGGTACGCATTTCAGATTACGCACATAACCTGCGTACCAGTTATGTGCACCCCTGTACTACAGCAAAAGTATTCTCCGTCGGCACTTCCTGCAACAACACCACGCCGTTATCTTGATTATGATTGGCTAGAAGACATTATCAAATATGTTCTATTGAGAAGACGATCACTACGTGACAAAAGTTTTCAAAACCGTTTCTGGTCTTCGGTATTTCCAGACAAGTGGCTACTGAAATCAATCTTACTAACTGCTGTCTGTGCAATTTACTCCGCGCGAGTTGGCGGACTTTATTTAGCTTACTTTAACATCATTTTTCATGGTGGGGCTAAGCCATTTCTTGGTATGGGTGTAGCCTACTATACCCCAGCCATACCCTGGCGCTGCCACTGGTGGGATGTATGGGGCGGGCCATTCTGCACATGCGTTAAATATTTTAACGCAATTAATTCAAAAAATGTATTACCGCCGTTAACGCGATAATTTTGACAGCATTAGTACAAATATAAAAAATACATGATGATAACAGAGAATTTATCCCACGTATGCTTTAGCTGTGAGTGAGATAATCAGCGCTCTGAGGATTCAGGCTGACCTTATCCGGAGTTGAAAGGTCGAAGGAGTTTCAAGGCTCTAATCCTGCAGACAACTCCCTTTCAAACACCTTTCAACCTGAACCTGCAGTCACTCTGTAATTATCTCCAAACCACAGGTGCTATCACTCCTTTATTGTCTGTGTCTTTGTAGCAACTACATACCTTAAAGGTCACCTATCATGCTATTTTTAGGCAATAGCATAGGTCTCAGATATATAAAAATATATAAAAAACATGTCTATGAAGTGTTTTGCTCAAAATACCAAACAGATCACCCATTCTAGCCATGCCTCACATCCCTCTGTTTCACTTCCTGTTTCAAAAGTGCTGATTTTGGGAATAAAGCTTTAAAAAAATAAAAAATTGATAGAAAAAAAAAAGCAGGGGTCTGAGCTCATGCGGGACCGGCAGCTACTGTCTAAACTAAATACTGCGGTGATGAAACGCCATATCATGGATTATCAAGGATTCTCTCTGAAACAGTATGGAGCTCAAAGGCTTTCTATCTTGCCGGTTATACCACAAGGTGAGTTCCTTTTTACTTCCTGCTTCTTCACACACATGCTCTCCAGTACAGGTTAGCTCTGAGTGTTAGCGATGCTAATGTAAACACCGACCATATTACGTCCAAAACAGTCGGACATTGTTTCTGATAGCATCTTTCTGATAGGGCCGTGGGTCCACATTTCAGATATTACGTCATATCGGACGCAAATCTGGATCAGCTCCGTTGTAGCCCCGTTTTTAGAGATTTGGGTACGGAGGAAAAGAGAGAGGGTTTTATTTTCTGACGCTGCGTGAGTTCCCCGACACACCGGGGACACATGTTTATGTATAAAAAGACATCAACAAGTGCATTTTGCATGATAGGTCCCCTTTAAGTGCAGTACTTGTACTTCAATAGATTCCTCCTCTGCTTTTAATACGTGTTGACCTCGTGATAACCATCAAACTTCAAAGGGCTTTGAGTTTGAGTCACACTCAGCTTCTCTGTCAACAACAAGTTCTTTATTCTCAGAGATCAGAGACACGTCAAGTTTACACCGAGTGATGGATCCTTCAGAAATGAGACATCATGTCAGGTCAGCAGCTTTCACTCTAGTCCTTCAGCGGCAATATAAGATAAGGTACGTACACAAAAAAAACTTGAAATCTTATAGCCAAGTATATTTGTCTAATATCTAGTCAGAATGTGTCTTTACTCCTGATATAAGACACAATAACTTCAGAAGTGACACTGCAGTGAGATATCAGGTCTTGTTTTTAGACAAAGCATCATCTTGTTAAGTCAAAACATCTTATTTCGAGTTGTATCTCAGATGAAACACATATCTTTTTACATATTTATTAGAAAATCACCAACTAACATCAGAACACAGAACACTTTTGAGTATTTGAGGCTTATATTGTAACAACATTTCCTGTTTCTGGTGAAAAATTGTTAAAAATGAGTTCTCCCAGGTAATTAAAAGATCTGATTTATCTAAATATCCCTTCTTATTTCAAGAGATCTTACCAAGCTAATTTTCTCTTGTTCTATTGGCAGATTTTTGTACTTATTTCAAGTGAAAACAGCTTGTTTTCATTATTGTTTAACTTGTTTTTGGAGCAGCATTTGTTCCAGTGTACTATTTTCGATGTACTTCCTTTTTTAGTTCACCTGTGTTCTGTAATGGAAATACTGTGTTGTATCTTTAAGTTACAAATATGAGTACTTCTTCCACCTCTGATTGCACCATTATCTTGCACTATTTTTATGTCTTTTATTGTCTTAAAGGTCCCATGTCATGGCCATTTCTACTGATCATATTTCCATTGTTGAGGTCTACTAGAATACATTTAAATTGTGCAATTTTCCAAACTCACATTGATTTCTCATACAGCATCTCTGTATGTGTATTCACTAGGGATGCACCGAATATTCGGCCACCGAAAATTATCGGCCGAAAATGGTTAAAAATGCCCTTTCGGCTTTCGGCCGAAAAAATATCACCGAATGTCAGAACAGGCTTACGTTGGTAACCTAACGTGTTGTTGTGATGACGTGGCGTGGCCCATGCTCGCGGCTGGCTCACAGGGGGGGGGAACATTGACCTTTGTCATCGAGATTGCCCTGAGCCTTTAACAAATCGTATTAAATAATCTGATGACAGACTGTAAACAGAATAGCTGAAATTTTAACAAACTAAATAACTCAGTTACCTCTAATCATTAACCCATGTTTGTATAATGTAGTTAACTCCGTGTGTTGCTGCTAGCATACATAACACCTGAAGTGGAAACGTTACTCGTGGATGGGGCTACAGAGCTGCTAGAAAGACGGTCGAACCCGGTGCATTCCTCCGTCTGCATGCGGTGCACTTTTGCTAAATGTTTAGACAAATTGCTCGTGCTTACATGCTAAACTCTTATTGCACTTATGGTAACAAGTATTCTCCACATCGAGACAAGTACAGTTTAACCACACCTCGAAGCGCGTTCTCTCCGCCATCTCCGCAGTGTGCTCCGCTGCATGTAGCAGCTGCGTGTGTGTAAACTGCCCCGCCCCCTCGCACACAGACGGGGGAGAGAGATCTCGTCTGATCGAAAATACATCATAGACACATTTGTTGTCTTTGCATATTAGAAACGAGTTGGCGACACTAAGAATGCGATATAATGTTTTTTAGCAATAATACATGACATATATAAATGTACTGTATGCATTCAAAAGTGCTGAATAAATGTTTTATGGACCCATAATAGTGATTATTATTTAAGTTAAGTTTTGCCATAATCATGTCTATTTCCATAATCAGGTAGCTGAACAACATTGGTAAAAAATGTATACATTATATATATATATTTCTATTAATCATTTTCGGCCTTTCGGCATTCGGTTTTCGGCCAACTGTTTCCTATTTTCGGTATCGGTTTCGGCCAAGAATTTCCCATTCGGTGCACCCCTAGTATTCACCAGGTATTCACTCTCTGTCCTGAACGGCTTGTTGGAGCTCCTGCCCCCCCCTCCCTGTGAGCCCAGTGTGCTCTGATTGGTCGGGACGTTGCGAGGCTCGTTGCTGCAAGGAGCAGACAGGTTTCTGGGTCGGCGATACAGCGAGAACAAGCGAAACTCATCCTGAGCACACACAAACACTCACAGCCGAAGTAAAAACAATAAGTGTGGCTTGATATTGAGGAAGAAAAAGGTTTATAACGCTGTGAGAATGGGTCTGCGGAGAGCATTTCTCCGCCATCCCAACTCGTCTATTACCAACCAAGGACCTCTATGCAAGTCAATGGGACTCCCTGTTAGTTAGCCAAGGGATCCTGGTGTGTGAGGTGCTCCGCGGATTGGTCCATTTGGGCCAATCCGGTCATTTGTTGTTGATTTGGGTGTTCACACGTCACAGAACCCAGGAAGCAAACAATGGAAAAAGAGAAATCTCCAACGAGGCGTTCTGGGGCAGCATAGACAGGTATTTTCTGTGTTAGAGTTGTACTCGCTACAGGGTGTACTTTGAGGGTTTGTGACTCTGCAGACCGTTTATGTTGTCTCCACTTTATGGGTTTGTTTTAATGCACTGATACTATGTGTGACTCTGAACTGTGTATGACCTTGCAGCTGCCTCTTGCTGTGATAGGAGGAGGCAGGGCATTTCAGGTTGTTGATATTTATGAGAAGACAGACACATACTTGTTGTCTCCTAAATATCTCGTTTCTATCAGGCGTGAAGGAAGAACGTGACTCTTTCCAGAAGACGTCGCAGATGACCCCGACACCCGCAGATGATATTAGCGCCACCTCGATTTACAACTTTGTTGTTATGTATCTCCGTATTTTGGACTATATAAGCCTGATGTTTTTTCCTGCTCCGTTGAGCAACATACCCCATGTGTGTGAGTTAACCCATATCCTTTGTATGTGATTTAACTCTGCTCCTTCTTGCAAGAATAAATTAGAACCTGATTATTGATTCTCAACCTGGTGTCGAGTGATATTTTCCTAACAGTTTACATGCAGAACAAGCTTCATAACACACAAGGGGACGGGTAATAATCAGAAAAGCATGACATGGGCCCTTTAAGTTTATATATGTTGCATTGTTCGAGGAGCCTGAGGTTTTAAATGTTCATTGCGAACAACAACTGGGTTAGCTATTATGCAAAATGTATTCATGAAAACACTCAGGCGCACACACAGTAAAAGCATTTATAAATACATTTTGCTGCTAAAATGAATTGCTGGTTCATTTCACCGTCTGCAGAGCAAATCATATTCAATATTCCAACTATAGACGGAGTGGAAATGAAAGATGTATTTAGGCCTGTATATATTTTACTGCATTGTGAAGAATTACCCTGCAGAAAAATGGAGCGCTTACATTTGCATTTTTATGATTCAGGACACAAAAATTAATCCTGTACACATGGAGGAGTTGTAGTATCTCATATATGTTAAATAGTGTAACCCTCTCAATCTCAATCTTTATTTATTTATATAGCACATTTAAAACAACCTTCAGTTGACCAAAGTGCTGTACAGGCAATAACTACAATATTAAATAACACAATGGGAGTACAATAATTAAAAACATGATAAAAAGCACAATAACTAGAAACATGCAAAAAAATGTTTTATGTTTATAATTACAAATATACTCATAATGTATTATAATCCGCTTATAGCACTGTGAATTAATTATGAAACAATCTGTTTTTATGATGGTTGTCATGGGGAATTAAGGACATTTACGAGTGTGTATAACTGGAATTACACTGCACTATGAGATAATGATGCATTAGTCATTTTATTTTGTTGTGATTCACCATCAGCGGCTAAACCCTATTAAACTGCGCAGTTCCTCATTAATATCTTATGATTCTGATACACCGTATATATTGTGATATAATGGACTGTAGTTATATCTCTTTATCAGGTCTTTTCGACCCCTCAGAGCTCTTTACATATACGAGTCATTCACCCATTCTAGGGAAGCTAACACACACACACACACACATACACACACACTCTCTCTCTCTCACACACACACACGCACACATGCACACCCACACACTCACATACACACTCACACACACGCACACACACACACACTCACAACATCACACACACACACTCTCACACTCACACACACACACACACACATACACACACACAAACACACATACACACACACACACACACTCACACACACACACACACACACATCACACACACACACTCTCACACTCACACACACAAACACACACACATACACACACACAAACACACATACACACACACACACAAACAACCCACACTCTCACACACACACACACACACACACTCACACACACACGCGCACACACTCACACACGCTCTCTCACACACACACACACACACGCACGCACACACTCACACACACTCTCACACACACACTCACATACTCACACACACACAAACACACATACACACACACACAAACACACACACTCACACACACACACACACACTCTCTCTCACACACACACGCATGCCTGCACACACTCACACACACTCTCACACACACCACACACACTCACACACACACACACACACTCACACACACTCACACACACACTCACACACATACACACGCACACACACTCACGCACACACACATAAACACACACAAACACACATACTCACTCACACACCGCTCTGGGTTCAGTAACCTTCTGGTTGAAAGACAACAGTCGCCCCCACACTTATACTTTATATAATATACACATATATATAATAATAATATATTGGATTTGTATAGCGCTTTTCCTAATGCTCAAAGACGCTTTACATAAAATCAGAACAGAAACAGTACAAAGAAAACAAAAAACGTAAACAGTATTCCTAATCCAAGAGCGATTATATGTTGTTGTAGAATGTGCACGTTTTCCAACCTCTGCTGTTTAATTAATTATTTGTATTTATTATTTTATTATATATATATTATTACTTCAACATCTTTTATTTTATTTCTTATGTTTATCTAAATATTTTTGTGGCATTTTTGTATTAATTATAAAATGGGAAAACTGTCACAAAATTAAATTTCCCGCAACGAAAAAATTAAGTATTCTGATTCTGACTATGAATATGTTTATACAGCATCATAGACTTTGTATTAAAAAAACAGTAACCTTTAAAAACATGATTTAGAAGAAAGTTTGTTCTATATATATTAAAGGTCACCTATTGTGTAAAATCCACTTCTTCATGTCTCTTCTACATCAACATGTGTCCCCTCTTCTTCATGTCTCTTCTACATCAACATGTGTCCCCTCTTCTTCATGTCTCTTCTACATCAACATGTGTCCCCTCTTCTTCATGTCTCTTCTACATCAACATGTGTCCCCTCTTCTTCATGTCTCTTCTACATCAACATGTGTCCCCTCTTCTTCATGTCTCCTCTACATCAAACATGTGTCCCCTCTTCTTCATGTCTCTTCTACATCAACATGTGTCCCCTCTTCTTCATGTCTCTTCTACATCAACATGTGTCCCCTCTTCTTCATGTCTCTTCTACATCACCATGTGTCCCCTCTTCTTCATGTCTCCTCTACATCAACATGTGTCCCCTCTTCTTCATGTCTCTTCTACATCAACATGTGTCCCCTCTTCTCATGTCTCTTCTACATCAACATGTGTCCCCTCTTCTTCATGTCTCTTCTACATCAACATGTGTCCCCTCTGTGGAAAGAGACTCTGAAAGTTTCAGGAACAAAGATTCTCTCTCTTTTTGATCCATTTCTATAAAAACCTGTCTGAAAATGAGCTGATCAGATTTTGGCCACTTTATGATGTCATAACGATGTTTTGTCTTGTGTATCCATTAGCCAATCAGCAACCAAGGTAACCCCCCCCCCCCTTATCACCTGAATCTCCTCCTAGAGCACCATTGAGTTCTTTGTAACCAAATGTCTCTCAGAGGGGCGTGGGGAGGGGCTCCTTATTTTCATCTAAAGTAACAGACAGAGAATCAGCACTTTGGAAACAGGGCTGAAACAGAGGGGATTATGGGTAATGCTGCAATGATCTGTTTGCTGTTTCAGCCAATCAGAGACAGGCTCTGGATATATCTGAGACCTGTGATATATTGATGAAGAACAGTATGATAGGGGACCTCAGGGGCGGATCTACGGGGGGGCAAGGGGGGGCAGCTTCCCCCCCCACTGTAGAGCCTTGCCCCCCCAGCTGCCCCCCTAATTGTTGTTTCCCTAAAACTGTACTAAAACAAACCTACACTATTTCCACAAGCTTCTCAAGCAACAAAACAAGCATTACATTAGTTAAAAGTGAATCATTTTAAATATCATTTTAGGCCCGTTAAAAACGCAGCTACGGCCCTGCATTAAACTGCGGAGCAGCGTTCACACAGACCGCGGCTCACACCGCTGCAGAGAGGGAGCGAGCTGTCCCAGCACCTATGGACCAGCTTCCCCTGGGAGCATTTCCCTTTCCACTAGTTTTGTTTTTACTAAGGACGAGAGCTTAAAACTAAATATTAATAAAACGCTGCCGTTTGAATCGATAGCGTTTAACAGACGGGCGCTGTTTGGGGCGTTACGTTACAAAATACTACGTAGACAGCGTTAGCTGGGAGATCGATCACTTTGTTAAGCTACGCGGTAGCCTCCTATTAAATCCACGTAAACTACACATCACAGCCATGAGGCCAGATCAATGAAACCAGGATACATCCTTTACCGTAAAAACTGGATCCAAACACAGCTGCCTGTGTGCGCTTGATCAATACTTTCTGATGTTATATTTATGATATGCTACATATTAGCTAGGCTACATGGCCCTAACGTGTAAAGTTATACAAGCATTTGTACCAGTGCTTTTCACAAGTAGACTCTTGCAGGCCAGAGTATAGGAGTGATTCAACAACAGCAAAAAGACATATGAGAAGTGATCAGGACGAACAGAAAGAGGAAAAGGAAAAGAGAGATGAAGAGACCAGGAGGGTCAGAGCAGGAGGAAGAGGAGGAGATGAAGACATTAGTGAAGAAGAATAAATATATGTGAGGAATAAAGATGAAGTATCAGAAAGAGGGACAGAGGCAGGGATCAGGAGGCAGATGAAACTCCAGCTGGACCACATGGTATGTTCTTATTCTCCTTATATATTCCATTACAGCTGCTCAATCTAGCAGCTCTTAGTATTGACAAATATTGATGGAAATGTGTTGCTGCACAGGTCACCTGTAGCTCTCTGAAGAGATGGGTGATGTAATTTGTGTACTTAATTATAATTAAGTACTTACAGTATGCAGAATTCTGAGTATTCTCTGAATCGGGTGCCTTTTGGGTCTTTATATCTTTGAAAAAGGAAATCAAAATGTTTGGTCATAATATCTGGTAGTGGACTACTTACATTTTCCCACCTCAGGCACAAAATATAAATAATTACTAGGAATTTCCTTGAAAAAATTTAACAGGGTTGAAGTTTTTGACAAAAAGTAGCATGAGACCTTGTTTAGCTAAGATATGGCACCACATGGAAGTCAAGGACATTACAAAATTGTAATATTTTGCAAAACTATTGTTTATTTTTGTAATAAACAATAGTTGAAATGTTGAGCTTGTCAATCTTAATCTGAAAATACAAAAACTGAAATATAGGTAAGAGAAGAAACACTTTTGTGATGTAATTCCCTCAATGCAGATCACACATGGACTGATCCATTATTTTAATAGGAGGGTAAATGGTATGGCGTGACGGGGTTGAAACAAACTGAGGGACAATATTGCAATTTCATAGATAATTCAAGTATTTTTTCAGAATTGATTTTTGATCAGTTAAAGTTGACAAGCATATGATTATATTAGCAGCAACATGTTGGGATAATTGGCCATTTTGATTTGTTTAATATTAAATTAATATGTAATAATGCTTAGTGAGGACATGCAAATATGTCTGTCTAAGACAACCAATTTTTTTTAAAACAAAATATATATTTAATTTTACATTGCTTTAAAATACATTTTGTAGTTTCCTTTCATTTAAAATGGTTGAGGTAAGCTTGGGGGACTCAAAGGGCACCCGATTGTTTGTCTGAAGACCTTGTTTCTCTTGTGCATTAAGAACACATGTGTTAGGGCATGAATTAACAATAAATAGGTTATATACAGTATAAAATACCACGTACTGTCCGCCCTCCTATGCCACCCTGGCATGACCTCTTGCCCCCCCTTTGCCCCCCCATGTAAAATGTTCTAGAACCGCCACTGGGGGACCTTTAATCTATGTCTCGATGCACAGTGTCCACTTGTTGCTCTTCCATCTGTCTTCAGCCCCGTCAGCACAAAGCAGCGCTGCCTGTCCCTCTGAGGCTGAGACACTGAGACACCTCTGATAGTGACTGATCTGGACTGTCATGGCTACTTAACATCAGCTGCTGTTTAGAAAGTGATGAGGGAGGCAATAAATGCACAAAAAACTATAGTTTAATGTAACTTTAATGCAAACATAGAAACAGGAGCTATACAAACGTTGACCTTTTGACCTGAGACACTGAGTGGGATTTCTGCAAGAGGTTGACCTTATGACCTATAGTTTTATTCTCTTCCTATGTGCCCTTATCTTGTTAACAATACTTATTCCTAAGTAAAATAGCATTAAAAACATATAGAAATACCCTGTTATAAGTAAAAATCCTACATTCAATATCTTGCTTAAGCAAAAGTACAATTATATTAGCGTCAAAATATACTTAAAGTACAACAAGGAATCATTCGGCTTAATGTCCTATTTTAGAATCATATATTTGAAATGACTGGATTATAGATGCATTAATGTGTTCATCACAGCTAATTACTCGATATAATGTTGCTGGATTTCTTAACCTATAATAACTTATGTCAATGTTTATTTATTGGGTTATTTAAATGTTGTATTAGCTCATATACTGAATCTGTAAAAAGCTGTCAGAGATAAATGTGGAGGAGTAAAAAGTCCAATACTGGCTTCCTAAAGTAGTAGAGTAGAAGTGTAAAGTACATGGAAATACCCCGAAGTACCTCAAAATGGTACTTGAGTATGATACTTACTCAAGTAAATGTACATCTTTACAATCCAACACTGAGTACAAAGGCAAGGCAAGGCAAGTTTATTTATATAGCACTTTTCAACACAAGGCAATTCAAAGTGCTTTACAAAAAATGAAGGAGATTAAGAAAATGGCATTTAAAATCAGTCATTAGCAGAAATAAAGTAGGTAAAATAGAGTAAGAGCTGACAAAATCACAATGAATTCAAATGAAATACTGCATTAATGTTTGTGCAGTGTGTGTCCGCGCCTTATTGGTTGCCTGACTGGACGCGATGTGATAATGAGAGAGGACAAAGAGGAGACTCCCCCTCTCTCCCCCCTCAGTCAGCAGTGAAGGGGTTAATGGAGGAATCACAGTGGTTCAGAGACGCAGAGTGTTGACTGCGGTGGACAGCTCCAGTAAACAGAGGCTGTGTGTGCTGAGTCAGGAGAGGTGTCACTCTGGGTAAAAGGCCGTGGCTTCGCTCAGGCCACACTATGTTGACAGACCTCTCTCTGCCCTCAAAGCCCTGCTGTGTCATTTACTGCTGTTAGGGAAGGGCATCAATTAAGCAAGGAGGCCTACTGGCTGCTGCTGCTGCTGCAGGGAAGCTTGTTTGGGTGTGTTCGCTGAGGAGTGTGCGGACCGAAAGAAAAGGGAAGTTGTGCAAGGCTGAAGGTGTGGATGGGTTTGTGTGTTTTTCTGGCATGAGTCTGGTCTCACACCCAGCAAACGGTCAAGAAGGGTGGCTTGTGAGATCGGTGGTATGTAGATATTAAAGAATAGTTTTACACTTATCAGTACTTTACTCCACGACTTATTTTCTTACATTTTGAACACAAATACCTGTACTTTCTAGTTCTTACATGTTGAACACAAATACCTGTACTTTCTACTTCTTACATGTTGAATACAAATACCTGTACTTTCTACTTCTTACATGTTGAACACAAATACCTGTACTTTCTACTTCTTACATGTTGAACACAAATACCTGTACTTTCTACTTCTTACATGTTGAACACAAATACCTGTACTTTCTACTTCTCACATTTTCCAGACAGCTGGTTCCTTTAGTCTGAATGTGTGTTTGATGCGTGATCATTATTCTTTAGAGTCATTGCGTGCCTATTGATTTGAACACGATCCGTGTATCCATCATTTCCTGGTCTTCTCTAAAGAAGAGGGACCAATGGAAACGTTGTCATGTTGCCGTTGTTCAGCATGGAAACATTCATTAGCTAACAATGACATTATTGTTCTATTAATATAAAGGGAGGTCAGGTACTCTTTGAAACAGCTGCTAGTTATGGGTACTTTTTACTGAAGTACATTTCAAAGCCTCTTTACTTTGACTTGAGTAAAGAAGTTTAGTCAGTACTTCTACTTGAGTATTTTTAAACACAAGTATCTGTACTTCTACTTGAGTAAAGGATGTGTGTACTTTTACCATCTCTGATCATAGATATAGGAATACAAGAATAATACCAATATATTTGTTTTTGTGTTTCTCTTATTTTCCTACGATACTGTTGTGATTGGCTGTGAATAAGAAAATATGAAGAACAGACCATCTATCAGATTATTTTCTTCTCCCTGCTCCTTTTCTGGTATGGTGTGTTTATAGAGACATGTTTTATTAATAATTGTTATACATTAAGTTGTGCATACCATGAACGGAACAAATGAAAAATAAATTAAATGAAATAGGCCTACCGGGCACAAGCACAGGCCAAAAAGTGACCGGCTGCCTACAAAATGTGCCCCAAAGAGATGGTTTCCAACTAGATAGAGACTTAAATTCACCACAAAAAGACTCAAACAGCTGCATTGACATACTAAATAGAGCCAGACTAACTTGCAACTTTGAAAAAGGTGCAAAACCACCACAAAGAGATACAAATGACTGAAAAGAAAACAACTTAATAAAGATGTCAAATAATTTCAAAAAACAACTACAAAGAGATGTAACCAGACTGCAAAAATGGCAAATACATCAACAGACAAAATAAACCAAATAAAAACTACAAAGAGATGCAAAGAGGTTATTAACTGTGTCCCCATTGGAAGTGCTGACTGCTCAATTAACTCAATTAAATTAACAGTGGCTTCATTTCGACATTAAGATAGTGGTATATTATTTAAATAGAGGAACAACCCCACCTGTATTACTTTGTTGTGTATAGTGCTGAGCAGTGTTCGAATTACCCATTTGCTTTCGGGGGAGCCCTGTTTTTTTTGTTTTTGTTTTTTTAAAGGTGCACTCCGGTGGATTTTTCTGTGAGCGGCAGGGAGATCAATATACTTTTTGCCTCTTTGCAAATCTCACATCCACATTTGTTATGAAAAGCCATGGATACCTTTCATTCCACTCAGTCCATCTTTTCTGTGTCCAGTAAAAAGGCAGGTCATGGGCATCGTCAGGTTCGCTAGCGCAGGTGGCGCCGGCGGCTGTAGCCGTTGTTGAAGCCTCTTCATGCTCCGCATCGGCAGGCCTCTCCCTCGGTGTGGAGCTGTCAAACTCGACCCTAACGTCGCTTACAGCCGGCCAACTAAAAGTTGTTCCGTTCACGTTGTCATTTTTAGACTCCTTCGCTTCATTGCTTGTGAATCCAAAAGCTGCAAGGCTTGGCTGTTTTCGTTTCGCCATATGTTTTATTACAAAGCCAGAGTTAAAAAAATATCAATATGAACATTTCAAATACCGCGCCGGCATCACCGCCGTAACCATAGCAACGTAAGTAGCGTAAAGAATGCAGCGCCGCCACGTACAGATGGCAACACCCAGAAATATTCACAAATATAAAACAAATATTCAGAAACTGTAATGAACAATGACTATTATTTATTTACAGAAACTCAACATTTCTAATCTGTGTGACACAAATATGCACGATTTTGTTGGGCTCGCCCTATTTATCTCAAAGTCGGCCTTCAGGGGAGCTCCCCCCCTCTTTAGGGGAGCGTGGCTCCCCCTGGCTCCCCCCCATTTCAAACACTGGTGCTGAGTACCAGAGCAACTGCAATGTCATATGTCGCGTCGGGCTCCTGATCAGCATGAAGGGTTGTTCTTTTCCCCATAATAGCCGCGTTCACACTTTGTACTTTGCAGCACTTAGTGCCGGCACTTATTACCCCAGGGCACTAAGTACCAATCGCGTTCACACCGGAGTACTTTTCCCTGAGGGAAGATTACGCAAATGCGCCGCTGACGTCACTTCGTCTTCTTCTGCTTTGGGTTTACTGGCAGGCCGCAAACCACTTCACGGCGTATACTGCCACCCGGAGTCCTCGGCCGGAAGTCCCCGGAGTTGGGGTCTGGCTTCAGTAGCAGCTGCTGGGACTCCCAGCAGCTTCTACAGAACCGGACCTTACAGCCATGTTTCCGGCTCCAGAACCGGACCTTACAGCCATGTTTCCGGCTTCAGAACCGGACCTTACAGCCAAGATTCTGGCTTCAATTCCGGCTCCAGAGCCGGCCCATTCAGCCATGTTTCCGGCTCCAGAACCGGACCTTACAGCCATATTTCCGGCTCCAGAACCGGACCTTACAGCCATGTTTCCGGCTCCAGAACCGGACCTTACAGCCATGTTTTCCGGCTTCAGAACCGGACCTTACAGCCATGATTCTGGCTTCAATTCCGGCTCCAGAGCCGGCCCATTCAGCCATGTTTCCGGCTCCAGAACCGGACCTTACAGCCATGTTTCCGGCTCCAGAACCGGACCTTACAGCCATGTTTCCGGCTCCAGAACCGGACCTTACAGCCATGATTCTGGCTTCAATTCCGGCCCCCGCAGCCATGGTTCCAGACCCAGCTCTGGCCCCAGCTGCCACAGTCCCATCTCAAGTTTCCTCTCGAGTCCCCTCTCCAGTTTCCTCTCAAGTCCCCTCTCCAGTTTCCTCTCAAGTTCCTTCTTCAGTTTCCTCTCAAGTCCCCTCTCCAGTTTCCTCTCAAGTTCCTTCTCGAGTCCCCTCTCGAGTCACCTCTCGAGTTCCATCTCTAGTCTCTTCTCGAGTCACCTCTCGAGTTCCCTCCTCTCTCCTCTAGTCCCTCCTCTAGTCCCTCCTTTAGTCCTCCTCTAGTCCCCTCTCTAGTCCCTCCTCGAGTCCCCTCTCTAG
Organism: Gymnodraco acuticeps; assembly: GCF_902827175.1. NCBI lineage: Eukaryota > Metazoa > Chordata > Actinopteri > Perciformes > Bathydraconidae > Gymnodraco > Gymnodraco acuticeps. Next base: position 156,426 of record NW_022990854.1, on the reverse strand, counting down.
GTCCCCTCTCGAGTCCCCTCTCGAGTTCCCTTCTCTAGTCCTTTCCCTAGTCCCTCCTCAGGTCACTTCTCTAGTCCCATCTCCAGTTCCCTCTCGAGTTCCCTCTCGAGTCCCCTCTCCAGTTCCCTCTCGAGTCCCCTCTCCAGTTCCCTCTCCAGTTCCCTCCTCTAGTCCCTCCTCTAGTCCCTCCTCTAGTCCCTCCTTTAGTCCCCTCTCTAGTCCCTCCTCTAGTCCCCTCTCTAGTCCCCTCTCTAGTCCCTCTTCGAGTCCCCTCTCTAGGTCCCCTCGCGAGTCCCCTCTCGAGTTCCCTTCTCTAGTTCCTCCTCTAGTCTCTCCTCTAGTCCCCTCTCTAGTTCCCCTCTCGAGTCTCCTCTCGAGTCACGTCTCAAGTCCCTACCCAATGTCCTGGTCCGTTGGAGGTTCCGCTGGGGGTCCTGCCAACTCCATGTCCTGTCCCGTTGGAGGTCCTGTCAACTACTCCTCTGCCGGGGGTCCTACCAATCGTATGTCTGTCCCATTGGAGGTCCCGCCGTCTACTCTCCTGCCGGGGGTCCTGCCAGCTCCTTGTCCTGTCTCGTTGGAGGTCCCGCCGACTACTCTCCTGCCGGGGGTCCTGCCAACCCTTTGTCCTGTGCCGTTGGAGGCCCCGCCGACTACTCTCCTGCCGGGGGTCCTGCCAACCCTTTGTCCTGTCCCGTTGGAGGTCCCGCCGTCTACTCTCCTGCCGGGGGTCCTGCCAACCCTTTGTCCTGTCCCATTGGAGGGCCCGCCGTCTACTCTCCTGCCGGGGGTCCTGCCAACCCTTTGTCCTGTCTCGTTGGAGGTCCCGCCGTCTACTCTCCTGCCGGGGGTCCTGCCAACCCTTTGTCCTGTGCCGTTGGAGGCCCCGCCGACTACTCTCCTGCCGGGGGTCCTGCCAACCCTTTGTCCTGTCCCCTTGGAGGTCCCGCCGTCTACTCTCCTGCCGGGGGTCCTGCCAGCTCCTTGTCCTGTCTCGTTGGAGGTCCCGCCGACTACTCTCCTGCCGGGGGTCCTGCCAACCCTTTGTCCTGTGCCGTTGGAGGCCCTGCCGACTACTCTCCTGCCGGGGGTCCTGCCAACCCTTTGTCCTGTCCCCTTGGAGGTCCCGCCGTCTACTCTCCTGCCGGGGGTCCTGCCAGCTCCTTGTCCTGTCTCGTTGGAGGTCCCACCGACTACTCTCCTGCCGGGGGTCCTGCCAACCCTTTGTCCTGTGCTGTTGGAGGCCCCGCCGACTACTCTCCTGCCGGGGGTCCTGCCAACCCTTTGTCCTGTCTCGTTGAGGTCCCGCCGTCTACTCTCCTGCCGGGGGTCCTGCCAGCTCCTTGTCCTGTCTCGTTGGAGGTCCCACCGACTACTCTCCTGCCGGGGGTCCTGCCAACCCTTTGTCCTGTGCTGTTGGAGGTCCCGCCGACTACTCTCCTGCCGGGGGTCCTGCCAACCCTTTGTCCTGTCTCGTTGGAGGTCCCGCCGTCTACTTTCCTGCCGGGGGTCCTGCCAATCCTATGTCCTGTGCCGTTGGAGGCCCCGCCGACTGCTCTCCTGCCGGGGATCCTGCAAATCCCGTGTCATGGTCCTCTTCCGTGGGGGATCCTGCCGAGGCCTGTCCCACCAGCTCCGACACCGGGTCCTGCCCGGTCTCCGGCACTGTCCCGTCAGCGCCTTCCTGCCCGGCCTCCGGAGCTGTCTGGTCTTCGCCCTTGAGCCCGGCCCCCTGAGAGCCACGGTCTTCGCCCTCAAGCCCGGCCCCCTGAGAGCCGTGGTCTTCACCCTCGAGCCCGGCCCCCTGAGAGCCGCGGTCTTCGCCCTCGAGCCCGGCCCCCTGAGTGCCGCGGTCCTCGCCCTCGGGCCCGGTCCCCTGACTCTTCCTGCCGTTGCCTTCGCCCTCGGGCCCGGCCCCCTGACTCTTCCTGCCGCTGCCTTCGCCCCTCCATGGTCCCCACCTTGGACTCTGTCTTGCCCCCGGGCCGTCCGCCCGAGTCCCCCTTTTTGGACTCTGCCTTGCCCCTAGGCCGTCCGCCCGAGACCCCTTCCTGGTCCTCTGCCTTGCCCCCGGGCCGTCCGCCCGACTTCCCCTTTTTGGACTCTGCCTTGCCCCCGGGCCGTCCGCCCGGGACCCCTTCCTGGTCCTCTGCCGTGCCCCTGGGCGGTCAGTTCAGTCCCGTCCTCCTGACCCCCCTCAACCCACCCTGGTGGCTTGGTGATGCGTCCCTCCTCCGGACCCCCTCCATCCACCCTGCTTGAGGTTTTGGACTTTTTGTTTTGTTTTGGGACGTCTGGGATCCGTCCCTTGAGGCGGGGGTACTGTTAGGATCTGTCTGTGTTGGTGTTTTTCTTGTCTTTTTCTATCTTTGGGTTTCCGGTTTTATTTTGTAAAGTGTTCACCCCCGTTTCCTGCCTATTTGCTTTCTGTCTGTTTCCCTCCCTGATTACCCGATTGTGTTCACCTGGTGCCTCTGTGTTTTCTCCTCCCTCCTCACCTGTCTCGTGTTTATGTGATTAGTCCTGGGTGTATTTAAGTTCTGGGTTTTCTGTCTCTCTTTGTCGGGTTGTGTTGTGAGTAAACTGCGGTGAGTGGTCTGTTCTGTCTCTGAAATTGTAGCCTTGAAATAAAGAAATTATTTTGTCACTGAAATCTGCATTTGGGTCCTGCTTCCTGCACACCATAACACCATTGGCTTATTTGTTCATGTTAGGCTCTTTAAATAAGTATTTATCGTGGGTATTGAGGTCTTACGAAGTCTTACTAAGGTAATAAATCACCGGGGAATGATGCAATTTTCTCATAAACTTCTATACAATCAGATTTCTTTTTGCCACCATTGGAGTAAACCCAGTTTTAGCCATTGATACCAATTTAGGTTTAAGAAACTTCTCCATTGGCTTATTTGTTCATGTTAAGCTCTTTAAATAAGTATGTATCTGTGGTATTGAGGTCTTACTGAGTCATACTTAGGTAATAAATCACTGGAGAACTGATGCCATTTTCAATCAGACGTATTTTTGCCACCATTGGAGTCAACCTTGTGTTTGCCATTGGAAACAACACAGATTCCTCATTGGCTTCACTTTTTAAACTCAAAGTTTTCTGTTTGGGATAATGAGTTTCAAGGACCTTTAACATTACTTGTGGAAAACCCATATTGTTAATCCCAGCAGTATTATTTGTAAATCAAACATTTGTGGAAGGATATCTTTGATAACTTTAATCGTATCCCTTTCAATTTTAGGTTACAGTTCAGCCATGAAAGTCACCTAAAAATTGTGTAAACCACATGCCTGAAAAGCTCCCCACATGTTTACACAAGAGTCATTGACATGGTGTTGAGAGACAAAGAAATGCTGCACCTTTAAATGAAGGAATGCCAACAATGTGCGGCTGTGCCCAGGCATTCGGATCGGGAATGTGTTGGAAAGCTGGCAGCGGTTTGTTTCCCCCTACAGCTTTCCCAGGTGTTACAGGGGAAGGAAAACAACAAAACCACAGAACAGAAATGGACAGGCCATGGATTTAAAAAAAAAAAAAAGAAGGCGTGGGATTGAAAAACAGCCTTGAATACGTTCACATTTACACACTGTCAGGACATGTCAAATACAGATTTATGGTCCTTTTCTGCCTTATCAGCTGTCTTCTCACACTAACACAGATTTATGTCCTCTGTAGTCAGTAATAATCACCTGTGGAACCTGGCAGGGAGTGTTCATTTTGAAACTCACGTGATTGAAGACAACTTGTTGACCTGAAGGAAAAAAGGGTGTCTGCTTTTAAAAACCAGTTCTGAAACTCACATCTCCAACAGGACTGAATTTGCAGCCGGTTTGCTCAGCATTCTCTCCGGTGACTCAGTGATTGTTGTGTCTGTAACACTTAAACACAGCTAAGTTTTACTCATGTTTTGAAACAGTCACTGAATGACCCTCATTTTTATTTATCTAAAACACAAACGTGACTCATGGAAACTGAAACCCTGCACTGTTTCTTTCAGGCTCAACCCGAATTAGGACTGTTTAAAAAGAGGTTAAAGAGGCCATATTATGCTTTTTGGGCTTTTCCCTTTTCTCTACTGTGTTATATATATAGGTTTTTGTGCATTGCTAAAATCCCTGAGTTTCGCCCCCAGACACTACATACTGATATACACCTGAACATCAGCAGGAGAGGGCTCTTTAAAGTAGAAACACTACATACTGATATATACCTGAACATCAGCAGGAGAGGACTCTTTAAAGTAGAGACACTACATACTGATATACACCTGAACATCAGCAGGAGAGGACTCTTTAAAGTAGAGATAATACATACTGATATACACCTGAACATCAGCAGGAGAGGACTCTTTAAAGTAGAGACACTACATACTGATATACACCTGAACATCAGCAGGAGAGGACTCTTTAAAGTAGAGACACTATACTGATATACACCTGAACATAAGAATTATAGGGCCTCTTTAAAAATAACATGTGTTGTCCTGCTTTGAATTTTAACTTATGTCCATTTCAGGCACAAACAACAGCCTCTACTCTTGAACTATACAAAAAATACAAGAAAACAAAAAAGATACTGAAGAAGAAACATGTCTACCCCTTGAAATATAATAGAGTTACCAATTATGGATGGGCAATATGGATATGCATAATAGGCCCCCCTTGAAGCTTCAGAAAGCTTATTTGGGTTTCTCTTTTAACATATGTCTCTTCTGTTTTATGATTACACTTTAGATTTTTGACACTTTGTCATCTGCAAAAAATAGGTATTCTCTGCTTGCTTTTACTATCACTCCACATTTATGTTGTGCTGTACTTTGCTTGTGTCCCTGCCTCCCTCTCTCCTCATGTCTCGCTTTCTGTTTCGATGCCTCACGCTCCTCTCTCACACACAAACAGGCAGCACATGGCCAGCAGGAGTGAGTCACTGGTCTGGTTATGAGTGCCTCTTCTCAGGGAGAGTCCCTCCACCATGTGTCCTTGGGATGAGAGCCAATCCCCTCGGGTGTATCAGGTGCACTTTACTCCGCCTGGCCACGTGAGACTCGCTGGTTTCATTGTTTTGGTGCTTTTTTTTTTACCGAAAGCCAACAGAAAGCAATAGTAGTTTCATTCCCTTTTTGATGTTTTGGCACAGTGTTGCCATGACTTGTGTGTCTAAAAATAGAAATATTGAAGTGTATTCTATGAGACGTTGGCAGTCTGGAGGATGATATTTGGATCTTATCTGACACTGGCTCACAAACATTATGCAGAGAAGGTCGACCTGCCCAGAAGCAACTGCTGCTACACACAACACATAATATGACTGCAGTAAAATGGGAACGACTGGCAAAACAATAATGATTTGTGCTGTACTTGCATTTTACATATTTTCCGGACTTTTTAACGCATTAAACACAGTATATTGATCTTAGTGGTAACTATTTTACAACAAGGCTAAGGGTCTACAGCACATGTGTCAAACTCAAGGCCCGGGGGCCAAATCAGGCCCTTGGTGGACTTAATTTCGGCCTGCAGGATAATTTCTAATTACTATTAGATCTGGCCCGCCGGTATATTGCACGCACACTTTCATTCCATCCTGAGGGTCTCCTCAGCTCAGAGCCTGAGCCCAAACATTGATGAACTTGCACCCAAGATGAGATGCCAAGTATCTGAACTAGCATCACAGAGCAGCAAACCGAGTTTAATGGATGTTTCCTTCTGCACTTTGTCTCTCACGACAACAGGGCATGTTTGGTTTTCTCTTTGAGGGAAATAGTTTTGTTGAAGCTGTTGTTGGCCTGTGGGAAAATGTAATCATAAGAAATGACTCCGGAAAAGCTGCAGATAGAGCCATAAGAAATGAATGCAACTGATTATTTAATGTGTAATGTTGTTTTTATAGGCAATCATTTAAGCTTTGTTAGTTCCAGGTTTAATATGTGCAATAAGTTCATTTCAATAAGTTCTGCAATAAACATTGAACCAGTCCGGCCCTCGACTAGTACCCGTTTTTTTATTTTGGCCCACTGTGTATTTGAGTTTGACACTCCTGCTCTATAGCTATAGTCATCGGAGGCTCAGTACAGCAGTAAGATAAATGCTAAAATGCTCCAATGCTAACACAGTGATAAGGAAGTGGTAAAGAAGTTTAGTCAGCACTTCTACTTTAACCAGAGTATCTGTACTTCTACTTGAGTAAAGGATGCGTGTACTTTTGCCATCTCTGCACAAGAGCAATCGCAAGACAGGACACAGCTGGAGAGGTGAAACACAACAGCTGGTCACAATCAGACAATCAGGAACATGAGGGAAGACAAGAAAAGACACAAGGAGAACAGAATTTCAAAATAAAACAGGAAACTATACACACACCAAACTAAAATCATGAAAAGAGTAACTGCTGTTTTGCATTATTTCATCTCTTCAAGCCTGCTAATGCATGTTCATTTATTGCATTTCCTTATAACAGTAGAGCAGATTATTATGCTGTCATCACTTTGCAAGTACCATATAATATCTGCAAATATCACCTCTTGAACTGTGGCTTAAAGCTGTATGAATACAGTGATATTTAGTGGTCATGAATGCAGTAATTATTGTGCAGAAGTAATAACAGGTTGCAGACTCAGCACTTAATCCTGCTCCTCCCTGCACATGTTCACAACCCAGCAAACACAGGTCATACACCCACGATCTTCTGGGACAATAACGGAGCGTGCACGCCTGCCCCACCTTGCCTCACAAACCAGGTGGATCACTCCAGTTCTGAAGTCTTTACACTGGCTTCCTGTGTGTCAAATAACTGATTTCTAAATACTGCTTCGTAGTATTCGCTTCCTTCGGGCCGGAGGTTACTTGTCCCAAGGAGTAGAACGAAGCGGTATAAAAACAGTTTTATCCCAGCAGCTATTGCACAAATTAACACATCATAGGAGTGTCACACAGATGCCTATTTTTATTTATTTAATTGTGAATTTTGAATGTCCATGTTTGTACTAGTGTTTTCCTTCTTAAAATATTTTTTAAATATTTTGAGATTTGGTTGAGCAGGGTATACTTGTACTTGTACTAGTCCTTTATTAGAGATGTGTCTGTTGTTTGTGTTTGTTTTTAGTGTCAGGATGGAACCCTTGTCTTTTTCTCTGCAAACAGAATCTACCTACGGGTACAAATAAATAACCTGCTGCTTCATAAAGCATTGAATGGATTAGGGCCAAACAGGGTCGGCGTCATGGGGGGTCATTCGCGGGCCATGCCCCCCCAAATGAGTCACTGTGCCCCCCCAACGCAGGGTGGGCACAAAAAAAATCCTATAAGTGAAAACGTTTCCACTAAAGGTTTTTTGTGTGAAATACGTCAGAAATAAAGAATACAAATATAAAACACAGCCTGAGCTGTGCTCACTGCTGCTCTCTGATTGGTGTGTTGCTTAACCAATGACCCCCGACCTTTGTTTTGTTATCATTACGTGGCTGTGTGTTTAGATGAAAGCCCGGTGGCGATCTGTCCATCTGTTACACTGATTAGTGATTATACAGTAAAGCCATCGAAAATAATATGATATACAGTACAGTACAAGTAGCCTACTTCTGGGTCTCTGTGTTTCATTCAAGCTCGGCTCTGTGTGTGTGTGGCACGAGCGCATTTTGTGAGTGCGAAAGCGGTAACGTGGAATGTTGATGTTAGCATCTGGTTAGCTAGCTATGCTAACAGATATAAAGAGCTGTTTCTACACCAAGGTGGAGGAGAGACCTCTCCTGTCAGACTGAGAGGATCGTATAACCTCAGCTCAGTGAGGTAAGGACTCTCTCAGTGTTTAGATAGTTAACTTTGGTGTAAGTTATCTCAGTGGGTCTCAAACGGTTTGGTCACCATTTATGTAAACAAGTATTTGCGAGGAATAGGCCTACCTTTATATGATCATTATAGTTATTAAAGAATAAGAGAATAAATAAAAAACGGGTATGAAATACTATAGGACAGTAACACAAGAATACAGTTTAAAGGGGGAGTGATTAGTAAAATATCCATAAAGAAAAAGTAAATCTGTGTACAGTTCTGTTTCATATGGATGCTGAGAGATGTAGGCTATCCATAGATCTCTTCATGTTGCTCTCAAAGTGCACCAGATTGATGTATTTAACTTCAATATTTTTAAAATAATCTTCCCGGGGGAGCATGCACCCAGACCCTCCTAGAGCAGGTTAGGTCCACACCCACCTAAAACATGTTCACATGGATAGGATACTAAATACATTTGCACCCTTTTTATATGGTGGCCTATATCCTTATATATTTCTGTTTTGGTGGTCGTGCCACAACCGTGCATGTATGCACAAGTCATAGGTGCGCTATAAAATAGCACTACACCCTGCAATGTGTGTGAAAGACAATAGACTTTACAGCATGTTTTTTGAAGTTGCGTTGGTGTTTGTGTGTTGGTTGTTGACGGCAGTGTGTGCCCCCCCTTTGTAAATGATTTCCCCCCCATTCGATTTGTTCTAGAGCCGACCCTGGGGCCAAAGTATATTTCTGACCTCCTGCTAAATTATGAACCATCCAGAACTCTCAGGTGTTGCTTTCTGTCCCCAGAGTCAGAACTAAACATGGAGAAGTTCAGTTGTTATGCTCCAAATATCTGGAACAAGCTCCCAGAAACCTGCAGGTCCGCTGAAACTCTGACTACTTTCAAATCCAGGCTCAAGACTTTTCTTTTTGCCGCTGCTTTTAATTGAACTATTCACATCTCATACTGCACTGTCACTTGTATTCATGTACCTGTGTTATTCATTGTGGGGGAAACTTCTGAAGCAATTGGAGTCAGGACTCAGAGAGACACGAGGAGAGCTAGAGCTTTGATGGCAAACACTGACGGTTTATTTGGAGCTTCGGCCAGAGAATTCACAAGACATGTCACGGGCCACGGTCTGACCACACGGTTGAGATGCCAAGTGGTTGGCATCTCATTCTGAAGAGCCCTCCTGCAGCTCCAGGTTTTAACTAGTTCAGAGTGTAATAATCAACATTCTTCAATAGATAGACTAAACAGCTGAGGACACTGAATCACATTTGTTATCGCTTACGGCTCGGGTCATCTACCACAGAAGGATGTGTTCCAGGTGTCCCACATCAATAACTATCTCTCACCGAGAGTTGCCCGGTCACAAACTGGTAACATCAGCAACAAAATGCTAGGGCAGCCCCTCCTTAAGGCAGATAGCGGCTGCTCAAGGCTGGTCATCTTAATGTCTTTCATTTTTGTAAAGCACTTTGAATTGCCTTGTGTTGAAAGGTGCTATAGGAATACACTTGCCTTGCCTTGCCTCCACCCTGTTTGCTTTCTCAGATCCACACACACCCCTTTTTCCGAGTGTATCGTGTTTTTTAAGAAGTTCTGCACGTGGAACAGGACTTTGTGGCGTGGTTTTGTTGGTGTTGGGACGGTTAGGGTTAACAAGACTGGGCCTGTGGGATTCCTGCTAGCCAAGTAAAGTGAGCTTTTAATGTGAATCCTGCAGGGAATGAGTGAAGTCAGGCGATAACCGTCAGTTTCTGTGTGTGTGTCTGTAAATGTGAATAATGTAAAGGAATGATAAGTCAGCAATTCCTCTTAAAATGATCATCGGCATGGATAGATTAAGAGATAATGGGCCCTCTGCTACACATGTATGACAAACATACTTTATATGCTGTGTCTCAAATACTTCTGTACTTACATGTGCAACGTGAGTGCATAAAATAGTTTTCTATCTGTGCTTGTATGCACCACAACACCAAGTCAAATTCCTCGTACTTGTCAACCTGGGAATAAACCTGTTTCTCATTCTGATTCTGATTCATAATTGTGTATAAGTATGGCAAAATTCACTGATCTACTACTTTCGCAACGATCAACAAGTTGAGTATGAAACACTGGACAAATTGGCTTTGTAACATACGTTTTGAGACATTATTACATGGTTTAGTTGAATACTCGATTCTGATTGGTCAATTCAGAACACGTGACACGTTGTTAATCCAGAACAGACATACCGCTGTCAATGATTTATTTACCATTGTTAAGGACGCTTACATCTGCAGAAAAAAGTTCGGTCGATTTAACTGCATACAGTTTGGCCGAAAATGCAGTTTGCTTTTCAAACTGGGACAAGAAAACAGCGGAGAAGTAACGGGCAGAAACCCTCCTTTTTACGCAATGTTCCAGAGCAAACGGCAACACATATTCAGTAGCCAGTTACTTTGGCATTAGGGCAGGGATATCTAGATACTTTCCAAGCTTTGACATAATGAATTGTGCTACTTTTAAAGCATGCAGCGATGTTTTCAAATCTGTAATCAAAAAGCTCCTCAAAAACACTATCGAAGCAGTTCCTGACGTTGCTACGTTATTCAAACAGTAACAACGGACTATTTTTCTTAGCGGATGCATGTCATTTTAAATAAATAATAGCGTACTATTTTTTAAATCCTTAAAAACATTTTCTAAATCTATACAAGCATTTCAATTAATATTGGGAGTCATGTCGTTACTTTGTTGAGAATGTGGCCATGTAATAAGCGGGATAATGTGCTTTTCCCCGTACTTTTCCCCTTTAGTTCCGTTAGTACCCCTTATGTTGCGTTCACACCAAAAAGAGTACTTATGGCGCATTTCAACTGCAGCGGGTAGCCCCGTTTAAGCGTCCTTAATCGTCCTCAAGCGGCCAGGCCAGTTTTTGGTGGCCTTTCCATATAGCCTAGCACAGGCTAGCGGGTACTTTTTCCGGCCCCATAAAATCGTGGTTCTATCAGGCCAGGGCCAGGGCTGAACTAGTGACGTCAACACTCTCGACTGCTGATTGGTCAGAGAGAATCGTCACAAGATCGCGCGCGAGATCATCCCTAGCATCGCATATATATCTAGAAGCAAGCTTGCAGCATTTTTATACACAGCATTCGTGTAAACGGAGGAGCTACAAAAATGGCAACGTCAAAGAAAAGCACACCGTGGTCGACCGAGGAGGTGACGACGTTCCTATATCTCATTGGGATGATAAAATCCAGCAGGAGCTCGACGGGACAACTCGAAATGTGAAAGTGTTCCAGGATGTCTCTGCACAGATGCCCCGCCTACACTGCGTTGCTACCCCAGGTCCTAAACTGTAATGGAAATGCGCCACGGCCTCGGACGGCCAGCGAGGCAGCCCGAGGCCTGAGCGAGGACGCTTAGGGACGCTTAAACAGGGCTACCCCGCTGCAGTGGAAATGTGCCATTAGTTCCCAGCACTTGGTTCCCCCATGCTGCTGGGACTCCCAGCAGCTTCTACTGAAGCCTTCCGAGTAAATCGCCAGAACACCGACACCTCCTCATCTCCACCGCTCCCATGTTTTATTTTGTGTTGCCATAAGTTAGTCTCTCTCCGTTGGTGCGTGGGGATAATGCTAATGCTAATAATGCTAATGCCAGTAAATGGGGCGAAGCCTGCGAGCTAGTTCAGGCAGTCAACTCGAGCACTTATGCTGCATTCATACATAACGCCCCCTTGCCACTCTACAACCAACCAAACAGAGTCTCCTTAATATGCCGCTCTATTTAACCTGCCAGATATCTCTCCATGCATTGCTTGCTGCTGCTATTGCTGCAGCTACTTCCACGTCGCTGCTGCTTGCCTGCCCCACCACCACCCCAGCTTCCACCTGTAGGCTCGGGGGTTAGTTATTTAATCATCACTCATCGTGCTATGTATATCTGTGGAGTGATGAGGCCCGAGCCTAGTCGCCAAACTCAACTATATGCTGCTTCTAATAAACATGTTAAAGGAACACGTGAGTTGTCTGACTGAAATACAATTTAAAAAACGTTTCCGAGTTATACGGGGCGTGGTTTGCAATTCGCCCAGCCAATCAGAAATTGGATTTTTTTTCTCCCCAGGAAAGTACCACTTCTCTAGCAGGCACTAACGCCCCTTTCACACCAGCGCTTTTTCAGCTCCGGCTCGGAGCTGGAGCCTGAAAAGCGCCGGTTTTTCCTGTTCACACCGCAGCGGCGCCGGCTCTTAGCTCCGGAATCCGGTTCACTTCCAGCTCCAAAAAATTGTCGGTCTAGAGGCAAGAGCTTCGGAGCTAAGAGGTGGCGTCGCTTACGTCTCTCTTACGTCGAGGCGTGCAGGAAACTGAACATGGGTCGACTGTCATGCCTGCCTACAAGCAGTAGTGCTTATAAACACACTTTATAAAGTCAGGCAACACTTACAGGCTTCATGTGATTCTGTTTATTTGTACCTTACTTTGACCATCCGTTCACTGTTATTGATCATTGTGGAGAGAGGCAGACGTTTTGTTTTGTATTGTAGCAGCTATCGGATGGAATCAATACATGGGCTGCACAGGTTGTCGTGTCCGACTATCACAAGTAGAATCATAATAAAAATACGCCGGTAAAATGTGCCTGTAGAAAACGGTTTATGCCACAATAGGATAGCAATAGCAAGTAGTCAGTTTAGCTTCGGTTGCTATGCTAACATCACCCATTTTATACCAGAGAAACTTTCATAACAGCGTTGTGTTACCAAACAGCGTCAATTGAGACTGACACACATTCACTTAGGCTAAGGGGAACTGGGGATATGTATCAGCTGCTTGTGTGAGTCGGACAGTGAATACTTTAGAGCGGCCGCTGCAGTGTGAGCTAACCGGGAGCTAACGGGAGAATAAACTCCCGTGGAAGAGCAGCCAACACTGCAGCGGTCGGTAAATGCTGCAGAAACACATTAATAAACAATGAACCACGGCACTCTGGAGAAAAGTATAAGGTTGGAGAAGTCGTTATTCAATTTATTCTGGCTTCGTGTGATTAAAAGCAACACGATCATCGACCCGACGCAGTTATTGTTGTTGTTGTTGTTGTGAGCGCCGTAATGCCGTTGGGGAGCAAATCAGCGATGTAAACGGGACGTCATGACGTAGCAGCGGCAGCACCAGTCGGGTGCTGGGCGGTGTGAACAGAGCGGGAGCAGAAAAGGGAAACCGGAGCTGAACCAGAAAAACTCTAGCTCGGAGCTAGAAAGGGAAAAGCGCTGGTGTGAAAGCCGCATAAAAAGGGGGTAAAAGTTCTCATGAACTAAGTTCTCTTTTTGGTGTGAACGCAAAATCCCAGGAACTATCGGAACTAAAAGGGAAAAGTACTCCGGTGTGAAAGCGCCTATTGAGTATGTTGGCCTCAATATCTAGAGTTGCAAGTACTTTTCAGTAAAGAATTATGTTTATTTTGGAAGTTATGGTCCAATTTAGAGTAAAATAGACAGTAAAGCAGGGTATGATTTAGGGCGGGGCTACCTTGTGATTGACGGGTTGCTACCACACCATTTTAGCTTTAATTATATACTATTCGGTCACCTAAATGGCCTTATACAGTGTTTTGTTGTGGCCTACTTAGATCCATTCTCCTATACAACATTTAAATTAGGAACCAATCACAGTTGGTGAATTGTGAGGTTGATGTTAATATAAACCACAAATTGACCATTATAGTAAAGTTGTAACATATAATGCCTAAAAAGGAGAAATGCTGTGTTTGTGATGTCTTAACATGTCATTCATAAATGTGTTAAAGTCGGATCTAAAGGGAGCACATAGAAATGTTCCTACTACAGCGGTTTGTTGTAAAAAGAAAGGTCTCGTGTGAGGCTCTGATAGTAACCATAAACAACACACATGTGTAAGCAAATATGTGAGGCATTTTTCTGTCTACTATTTAGAAGACTATCATGTGACCTGCTAGGTTCAAGCATGCAAATAGTGTGTCTTTTGCACTCAAAGAAATATAAAAACAGGAACTATCACCATGTTTTTTCCTAACAAGAAAACCACAAGCGTAAAAAAAAGCAATAATTACTCAATCTTAGCCGCTGGCCCTCCCTCCAGTTCCCCCCCGAGGGATGCAGAAGTGCGTCAGTGAGGGGTTGGAAAAGAGGAGAAGTAAAGCCTTTTGACTTTCAGGAAGGAAACACATCTGGGGAATAAGGAAAGAGAGAACGGGTGAAAAGAGGAATTAGCTCTGAGGAAGAGGAGCTGGCCCAAAATAGTCAGCCTCTGCTCGAGCCACTACAACAAACTTCCTGTCACTCAGGAGTTAGTCACACCAGACCTTCTTTTACCTTTTAAACCCCTCAGTGAGTGACTAACCCCTCCACTGAGCCCCCTAAAGACATGAACCTCAGTTTTTCCTATAATCCAGTCCTGTTTTACTCAACTTCAGACTCCGAAGACCAGAGAGGGCAAAAGTACACACATCCTGTACTCAAGTAGAAGTACAGATACTCGTGTTTAAAAATACTCTGGTAAAAGTAGAAGTACTGACTAAACTTCTTTACTCAAGTAAAAGTAAAGAGGCTTTGAAATGTGCTTCAGTAAAAAGTACCCATAACTAGCAGCTGTTTTAAAGAGTACCTGACCTCCCTTTATATTAATAGAACAATAATGTCATTGTTAGCTAATGAATGTTTCCATGCTGAACAACGGCAACATGACAACGTTTTCATTGGTCCCTCTTCTTTAGAGAAGAGCAGGAAATGATGGATACACGGATCGTGTTCAAATCAATAGGCACGCAATGACTCTAAATAATAATGACCACGCCACCAAACACACATTCAAACTAAAGGAACCAGCTGTTTGGAAAATGAGAGAAGTAGAAAGTACAGGTATTTGAGTTCAACATGTAAGAAGTAGAAAGTACAGGTATTTGTGTTCAACATGTAAGAAGTAGAAAGTACAGGTATTTGTGTTCAACATGTAAGAAGTAGAAAGTACAGGTATTTGAGTTCAACATGTAAGAAGTAGAAAGTACAGGTATTTGTGTTCAACATGTAAGAAGTAGAAAGTACAGGTATTTGTGTTCAACATGTAAGAAGTCAAAGTTAAAAGTTGTCAGTAAAATGAGTAGTGGAGTAAAGTACTGATACCAGAAAAATGTACTTAAGTACAGTAACAAAGTATTTCTACCCCACTACTTCCCACCCCTGCTGAAGACTACATTTACATTTCAAAACAGACAATCAGAAGTGGGTTTACTCCTACATGGAATTTGCTTTTGTGTATAATGGCGCAGGCATAAACACATGGATTTAAGTTGTGAAAAAGGAGCAAAGGGTGATGTATCTTTGGTTCCCTCAACAAAAAGCCAATGGGCCTTTTCGATTGGATTTTGGAATATGTAATAAAATAAGCTATGTAGCAAACACGTGTTTATGCATTTTGTTCAGCATGATAATCTCCACATATTAAAACCACTTTTGAGTCGAAGCGTAAATGCAATCTCCAGAACTAAAAAGCTAATGTTAGGCTATAAAGTAACAACAGCACGGTCACATGACTTCACGTCACCACCACTAAGCTAAAGGAGGCTAATGTTGGGCTATAAAGGAACTACAGCACGGTCACATGACTTCACGTCACCACCGCTAAGCTAAAGGCAACTTTAAAAGACATATCATTATTCAGGAATGTACAAAATAAACAAGGGAATGTAAACAGTTCACAGCCAAATTCCCTGGTAACACTAGAGATTAGAAGTTTAGAAGAAAATATATTTTAATTAATCTAAAGCAACAGCTGTAGGCAATAAAAGTCATGTACATGCTAATGATTAAAGGGATATGATAAAAACACATAATCAAAGTTTATATAAACAATCAAGATTTTGTGAGATTGGGGTTTGAGTCAAAGCAGCCAGTGGAGGGGAAAGATAAACAGCATTCCTCTGGCAAGAAAACCATCCTGACAAACAGGAACTCAGACAAATATGGTGAAACCAGATGCATGTAAACATGTGGGAGCTTTCTGGGCATTAGGTTTAGAAAATGTTCATGGCTGAACTATAACATAAACATGTTAACATAGGGACAAACAAAGCCACTTAAAGCAGCCTTATTATGCCTTTTGGGTTTCCCCTTTCCTGTAGTGTGTTATGTTTGTGTGCATGTAAATGGTCTGCAAAGGCTAAAATCCCATATGTTCCCTCTTTCTTAACCACACACCCTCTGCGTTAAATGCCTCAATTGGACTCCTTTGTTTACTTCCTGAACATAATTATATCACTATGTTAAGGCCCGGACACACCGAGCCGATTCACAACATGTTGAATCGGGAGGCTGTCGGCAAAATAAATCACTCTGATTGGCTGTTCAGCTTAGCGAATCAGTGCATGAGAAGCGAAACGGAAGTGAAGAAGGCACACACAGACGGCTATTATTTTTCATTTTCCAGTACCACACTAAACATGTTTTCGATTATAAGTCGTTATGTGAAACCGTCTGTGATGGACGAGAGCGAAAATGGAACGCACGCTATTTGTTGTTTGTATATATCACACAGTCTGTTTTCCGGTTGCCTCTTTTGAATGACGAATACACGCTACCGCCACTTGCTGGTAAGGAGAGTTATTGCACTCACGCATGCATGCAGTATGAGAACAATAAAGAGCTTTTTGAACACTAAAGCATGGAGACATGTCCGAGTAGAGACACTACATACTGATATACACCTGCACATCAGCAGGAGAGGACTCTTTAAAGTACAGACACTACATACTGATATACACCTGAACATCAGCAGGAGAGGACTCTTTAAAGTAGAGACACTACACACCATGCCCGGTGCCGTGGGAGGGCCAGGCCCTCCCATTTGACATGCATGCCCTCACCCAATAAACACGTTTTTTATTATTTATAAAAATTTAAAAATATATATATTTTATTTTTTTAATTATAAATAAACTGTGAACTTTTATGCTACGATGTATGTGATGTCAGAACAAAACAAAAAAATCGCAGGCTACGTCAAATAAATGCATGTGTCTGTGATTTGTGATTCGTCCCCATTTAGACCAATCACAGCGTCACACTCTGCCGCCTATTCTGGATTTGTTTATTGTGCATTCTGTAGACTCCCATTTCTGTTTGCATTACAAAATGGACATCAGAAATTGGCTCCAAATGTCTAAGGATTTATTAAAACAAAATAGCGATGAAAGAACTGCAGCCGATGCAGCTGCTGGCGACCCTGCACCTGCCGTTGCAGCAGCACGCCATAATGTCACAAGCTTGACCTCGGCAAACCCCGGGGCTGAGTTAGCGATGATCTTGGGGTTAATAAACCCAAGCAGGTGAAGCTGGATCGTTATCCAGGGAGATTGTTTTCAGGAAAGAAGCGCACTTTTGCCGCTGCATGGTACACAACAGAGCATGGCTTGAATATTCGTTAAAAGCAGACGCAGCCTTTTGTTTCCCCTGTAGACAGTTTAAAGTGAATACGTCTTCATCTGATGCGGCTTTTACTGTCAAAGGTTTTTTGCGACTGGAAACACGCATTACAGACTGATAAAGGACTGCTAAGGCATGCCGCATCAAAAGAACACATTTCATGTGAGAGTTTGTGCAGAGAGAGAGAGACAGATACGCGAGGAAACAAATAAGGAAATTAGTACTTTGGTGCAGATCAGCTGGCACGGAGCCGTTATTACGTGTCAGCTGTCGTTTATATTATAGCTTTTTTAGCTGTCAACCTTGCTCGTGATTTACCAGTGTTTGTGCTGCCACTGACACAATGTTTCAAAGTGGTTGTTATGTTGCCCTTTATTTGTGTATGTTTGCGATAAGTGTGCGTCTTTACGCAATGCTGTTGGCCTTGCTGTTTGATATATATTGTGCCGCAGGCCCGCAGCACGTGACGGTTTTGTGTGCCCTCCCATGAAAATCATATGCCCTCCCTTTAGATTTGTTCTGGCGCCGGGTCTGCTACACACTGATATACACCTGAACATCAGCAGGAGAGGACTCTTTAAAGTAGAGACACTACATACTGATATACATCTGCACATCAGCAGGAGAGGACTCTTTAAAGTAGAGACACTACATACTGATATACACCTGAACATCAGCAGGAGAGGACTCTTTAAAGTAGAGACACTACATACTGATATACACATGAACATCAGCAGGAGAGAACACTTTAAAGTAGAGACACTACATACTGATATACATCTGCACATCAGCAGGAGAGGACTCTTTAAAGTAGAGACACTACATACTGATATACACCTGAACATCAGCAGGAGAGGACTCTTTAAAGTAGAGACACTACATACTGATATACACCTGAACATCAGCAGGAGAGGACTCTTTAAAGTAGAGACACTAAATACTGATATATACCTGAACATCAGCAGGAGAGGACTCTTTAAAGTAGAGACACTACATACTGATATACACCTGAACATCAGCAGGAGAGAACACTTTAAAGTAGAGACACTACATACTGATATACATCTGCACATCAGCAGGAGAGGACTCTTTAAAGTAGAGACACTACATACTGATATACACCTGAACATCAGCAGGAGAGGACTCTTTAAAGTAGAGACACTACATACTGATATACACCTGAACATCAGCAGGAGAGGACTCTTTAAAGTAGAGACACTACATACTGATATACACCTGAACATCAGCAGGAGAGGACTCTTTAAAGTAGAGACACTACATACTGATATACACCTGAACATCAGCAGGAGAGGACTCTTTAAAGTAGAGACACTACATACTGATATACACCTGAACATCAGCAGGAGAGGACTCTTTAAAGTAGAGACACTACATACTGATATACACCTGAACATCAGCAGGAGAGGACTCTTTCAAGTAGAGACACTACATACTGATATACACCTGAACATCAGCAGGAGAAGACTCTTTAAAGTAGAGACACTACATACTGATATACACCTGAACATCAGCAGGAGAAGACTCTTTAAAGTAGAGACACTACATACTGATGAACCAGGAACATTAGATTAATAGGACCTCTTTAAAAATAACATGTTTGGTCCTGCTTTGAATTTCAATTTATGTCCATTCCAGACACGAACAACAACCTCTAATAATCTTGAACTACTCAAAAATCTGCCTTT
Source organism: Gymnodraco acuticeps (assembly GCF_902827175.1). Taxonomy (NCBI): domain Eukaryota; kingdom Metazoa; phylum Chordata; class Actinopteri; order Perciformes; family Bathydraconidae; genus Gymnodraco; species Gymnodraco acuticeps. The sequence goes on along the minus strand of NW_022990854.1, from coordinate 137,486 downwards.
TAGCTTCTTCTTTTTTTACTACAACAGGCAGTATGAGAAAAATTAAAAAAAGTAGTGAAGTAAAAGTATAAAGTAGCTTACTCAAGTGAAGTAGAAGTACCTTAAATAATCTTAAATAATCCTACATTAAGATGATCTAATCATCTGAGAGTTGCTGTTATTGAGGTATGAGAGGAAAGGAATGGATTAGCATTCCTCTGTCTAGAAAACCATCCTGACAAACAGGAAGTCCAGATAAATATGGTAAAGCCAGATGTGACCAAACTGGTTCAAGGTTTAAAAAAGCCGGATGTGCAGCAGATATTTTATTTGTGCAGGTGGTGTACTATGGGATTGCCAAAGTAAACAGGAAGCAGTGGGCAGCGGTGTTTGGCTGTGATTGGTCATTGGTAGTTTGATTTGTAATAAGGAATGCAGGAAGGAGAGGTGTGGAGAAGAAAAGGGAGTACGTGTGTGTCCGCATGTTGATAATAAGAGAGCGAGGCTTCTGACAAACACCTGCTAAAGTTTTCTCTATAAAATCACAAACCAGTGTGACCTGGTCAGTGTTTCCTCACTCTGGAGGCCTTTTTATAATGAAAAGGGAAGTCCAGTAGCAGTGGTGAAATGTATAGAGTGTATTTACTTATGTATCATATACTGAAGGACAATTTTAAGGTGGTATTTTTATTTTATAGTACTTTTTACTTCGACTCCACTTCATTTTGGAAGCTAATATTGTACTTTTTACTCCACTTCACTTCATTTAATTAGCTTATGCAATAAATAAATCAACTAATCATTAAACATTGACTAGTTAATTATATAGGTCATGGTATTCAGCAGCAGTATATTAAGTAATTCAAATGAGGTCCAACTTTACCAGCTGTGATGAACTCATTAATGCATCAATAATCATAATCCAGTCATTTGATATACATAATTCACCAATGAAACGGGACATTACACATAATAAGTACTTCTACTTTTGCTACTTGTAGTGTATTTTTTAGGATAAAACACCTGTCATGAGCTGTGGGGCTTCCAGTTGTGCAAGAAGCTGTTTTTTTCTGTAGCTATTTGTCGACTAGAGCCATCCAGTGGTGCTTTAAGGAACTTTAAACATAGCAAAAAGATACAGAGATAGGACAGGCGTGAGACGAGACACAACATGCAGGCAAAGATCAATGTTTTCATGCACAGGTCAATTTTAAATCTAGTCTCCAGGCTAGTGAAAAGAAAACAATAAAAGTACACATTTATTTTGTATATTTTGGTAAATGTGTTTCTGTCCTGTCTGACAGGAAGCAGCACGTGAGGCAAACACGTCTCTGACCCCGGACCATCCGCACCGGTTCCCCTCAAGGCTGCGTTCTTTCCCCTCTGCTCTTCTCCCTGTACACCAATAGCTTCACCTCCAGTCACCAGTCTGTCAAGCTCCTGAAGTTCAGACGACACCACGCTCATCGGACTCATCTCTGGTGGGGACGAGTCTGCCTACAGGTGGGAGATGGACCATCTGGTGACCTGGTGCAGGGACAACCACCTGGAGCTCAACACTCTCAAGACAGTGGAGATGGTTGTGGACTTTAGGAAGAACGCAGAAATAAGAATATTCTGATGTAGAGTTTCAAAATAAAAGACCTTTTCAAAAACAGTTTTTGTTTTATTCTCATCTAAACACAGAGGGATGATAGCTCATATATGAGACTTCAAAGGTATTTTATTTTGAAACTCTACATCAGAATGTCCTGATTTTTTCTGAGTGACTAGATGGGGTGTCCTGCTATCACCCTGGAGTGAGATGAGTCTTTGATACTGGACAGTTTTTGTTTTATTCTCATCTAAAAACAGGGATGATAGCTCATACAATAGAGATTTCAAAGGTCTTTTATTTTGAAACTCTACATCAGATTGTCCTGATTTTTTCTGAGTGACTAGATGGGGGGTGAAATGAGTCTTTGATACAGGAGAGTTTTTGTTTTATTCTTATCTAAAAACAGAGGGATGATAGCTCATATATGAGACTTCAAAGGTATTTTATTTTGAAACTCTACATCAGAATGTCCTGATTTTTTCTGAGTGACTAGATGGGGTGTCCTGCTATCACCCTGGAGTGAGATGAGTCTTTGATACTGGACAGTTTTTGTTTTATTCTCATCTAAAAACAGGGATGATAGCTCATACAATAGAGATTTCAAAGGTCTTTTATTTTGAAACTCTACATCAGATTGTCCTGATTTTTTCTGAGTGACTAGATGGGGGGTGAAATGAGTCTTTGATACAGGAGAGTTTTTGTTTTATTCTTATCTAAAAACAGAGGGATGATAGCTCAAATAGGAGAATTCAAAGGTCTTTTATTTTGAAACTGTACATCAGAATGTCCTGATTTTTTCTAAGTGACTAGATGGGATGTCCTGCTATCACCCTGGAGTGAGATGAGTCTTTGATACTGGACAGTTTTTGTTTTATTCTCATCTAAAAACAGAGGGATGATAGCTCATACAATAGATATTTCAAAGGTCTTTTATTTTGAAACCTCTTAAGTTTTACATTCACTCATTTATAATGTGGTAGTTATACGTAGTTTGTTTTAAATAATTATTGATCACATTATATAGTACGTATTTCTTAATTTAATATGTTTGGTATGTTATTTTGGTGTATATGTTATTGACCGAGTAAGTGCTTTTATTTTGAAGGCAGTGTTTCCAGGACTCTACCGTAATGCAGCCGTAATGCATAGGATATTCGCGCACCGCAATATCACGTGCGGGCTGGCTTGACCGCAGTGTGTACTTGTGTAGGCTACTCTGTTAATTTGAAATATGAAACTGTATTTTTTTAATTTAATATTACTTTATCTGTCTACCTCTGATGTCTACCTTTGTGAATACAAAATATAATGTTCTTATATACTCTTGAATAAATAAATACAAAATAAAAACTCTTTTCACCGCAGCTACCTTTTTTTTTAGACATATTTAGAACAAAACAAAAGCTCGGTGAGGATATCATAAAGTTACAACATAAGTACAAATTACAATTACATTAATTCACAATAAGACAAAAACACATAAATAACACATTCAATAAGGCACAAAAACATTTAAGAGGCATTAAGCGTACTTAAAATAATAACCATTTGGAAATGTCATTGTAACCGCAGCTACGATTAACATCCGTCTCCGTGGAAACGCTCTTAATACGGCGGCTCGCTTGGGCACTAGCAGAAGCAGAAACGCGAAGCACCAGGAGCAGCAGCAGTAGCAGTAGCAGCAGAAGCAGGAGAAGGAGGAGGCCGGACAGGACTGACGTGGAAACAGTAAGGAGAGAGTAACGGAAACTTCGGGGGAGAAAAAAGTCTAAAAAAAGCCCCGTCCGCCGCCTCTCTTCCCGGCCCTCGGCACCATGAGTCTGGATAAAGCCGAGCTGTGTGACTCCCTGCTAACCTGGGTAATTTTATATTATATTAACGAGTTTTTATTAGCATTGCTAACCCCCTGCTAACAGGTGACAGCAGGTGTTTGCAATGTAGGAGTACATATATCCTTACTTCTCTCAAGAAGGCCTTGATACATCAATATTAGCTCATTTGTTGACCAACTTAGCAATAAGCAGGTAGCACCTGTGTGTTTGGATGCTAACTTTCGCTAGCCAGCTATGCTAACTAGCTAGGTAAACACATTGGACGTTTTTAGCTTCTTATCTGCACCAAATGGACGCAGTGTCAGCAACATTTAAGACACAAAAACAGTTGTGTAAAGTTACTTAGTACATTTACTCAAGTACTGCATTCAAGCACAGTTTGAGGTACTTTACTTGAGTATTTCAATGTTTGGCTACTGTGTACTTCTACACCACTACAAATCAGAGGTAAATGATGTACTTTTACTCCACTACATGTATTTAATACCTTTAGTTACTTTACAGATCTGGATGAATACAAAGTCATTCAAACTAGCTGCACCTTTACCAGCTCTGAGAACACTTTAATGATCATTATAAAACATGTCATATATATTATTCTGAAATGGACCAAACTGCACAATGACTACTTTTACTGTCGATACTTTAACTATATTTTAATGATAATACTTTTCTACTTTTACTTGAGGAACATTTTGAAAGCAGAACTTTTACTGTAACAGAGTGTTCCTACACTCAGGTACTTCTACTTTTACTCAAGTACAATATATGAGTACTTTTACTAAAGAACAAGATCTGAGTACTTCTACTCAAGAACAAGATCTGAGTACTTCTACTCAAGAACAAGATCTGAGTACTTCTACTCAAGAACAAGATCTGAGTACTTCTACTCAAGAACAAGATCTGAGTACTTCTACTCAAGAACAAGATCTGAGTACTTCTACTCAAGAACAAGATCTGAGTACTTCTACTTTTACTCAAGAACAAGATCTGAGTACTTCTACTCAAGTACAAGATCTGAGTACTTCTACTCAAGAACAAGATCTGAGTACTTCTACTCAAGAACAAGATCTGAGTACTTCTACTTTTACTCAAGAACAAGATCTGAGTACTTCTACTCAAGTACAAGATCTGAGTACTTCTACTTTTACTCAAGAATAAGACCTGAGTATTTCTCCAGCTTCTTTACACAAACCCACAACAGTTGAGTGTAAGCTCAGAGACTTATGAATGTAAATTAAACAAAGTAACTGCTTAAGACCTGAGAAAATCCAACTGTTAAGCACCTTTACACACGGAGGCAAGTGTGAGTTAATATTAGTAGCTCGCTAAGTGGGTAATGTAATCCCCCATGACTGCTTAGTATTCGTCATTTAAGTGTAACATAATACTAATAGGTTTTGACAGACCCTGCGATTATTTAACAGGGTGTATTTTTTTATATTCAGGCCGTGGTGGAAGATGTATTCGTATCCTTTACTTACTAAAACCATACTGTAAAGTACTAATAGAACTTAGTAAAAGTATTCAAATTGTCCAATGCAAATAAATACATTATAATAATCAAGTTTATTGATTTTATGCTACTAATCACATTTTAGTACAGACAATTACTAGAAATTGACAATAGAACGAAATTAGTAGAAGTACTTTGTAAACTGTTGGGTTTTTTGTGTAAATACCTACATTGGAAAGTGGTTAATGCTGTAGTGAATGTACTCATGTAAAAATTCAATATGTCTCATAATCTTAGTGGAGTAAGAGTAAAACATCGCATACAAAGAAAACCCTCAAGTACAATCCTTGAGTAGATCTACTTGGTAACATTGCAGCACTGTATTCAGACAAATCTATTGATCACTTGTTTACTGCACCAAGGTAACAAGTCACTTAAATTACAGATTTCTATTTAATTGTATATTCTTTGTCCTAAAAAAGTATGCACCAAATTACAAAACAATAACCCAACGGAGTTTATTCTTGTGGTGTCTTATTGCACACAAATCAAACACACTTCCATTTAAATGTGAATATGACAGGTCTCAGATATATCCAGAGCCTGTCTCTGATTGGCTGAAACACCAGAGTCTCTTAACACAGAGGGGACACATGTTGATGTAGAAGAGACATGAAGAAGAGGGGACACATGTTGATGTAGAAGAGACATGAAGAAGAGGGGACACATGTTGATGTAGAAGAGACATGAAGAAGAGGGGACACATGTTGATGTAGAAGAGACATGAAGAAGAGGGGACACATGTTGATGTAGAAGAGACATGAAGAAGAGGGGACACATGTTGATGTATAAGAGACATGAAGAAGAGGGGTCACATGTTGATGTAGAACAGACATGAAGTAGAGGGGACACATGTTGATGTAGAACAGACATGAAGAAGAGGGGACACATGTTGATGTATAAGAGACATGAAGAAGAGGGGACACATGTTGATGTAGAAGAGACATGAAGAAGAGGGGACACATGTTGATGTAGAACAGACATGAAGTAGAGGGGACACATGTTGATGTAGAAGAGGGGACACATGTTGATGTAGAAGAGACATGAAGAAGAGGGGACACATGTTGATGTAGAAGAGACATGAAGAAGAGGGGACACATGTTGATGAAGAAGAGGGGACACATGTTGATGTAGAGGAGACATGAAGAAGAGGGGACACATGTTGATGAAGAAGAGGGGACACATGTTGATGTAGAAGAGGGGAGAGGGGACACATGTTGATGTAGAAGAGGGGACACATGTTGATGAAGAAGAGGGGACACATGTTGATGTAGAGGAGACATGAAGAAGAGGGGACACATGTTGATGTAGAAGAGACATGAAGAAGAGGGGACACATGTTGATGTAGAAGAGACATGAAGAAGAGGGGACACATGTTGATGTAGAACAGACATGAAGAAGAGGGGACGCATGTTGATGAAGAAGAGGGGACACATGTTGATGTAGAAGAGGGGACACATGTTGATGTAGAACAGACATGAAGAAGAGGGGACACATGTTGATGTAGAACAGACATGAAGAAGAGGGGACACATGTTGATGTAGAACAGACATGAAGTAGAGGGGACACATGTTGATGTAGAAGAGACATGAAGAAGAGGGGACACATGTTGATGTAGAACAGACATGAAGAAGAGGGGACGCATGTTGATGAAGAAGAGGGGACACATGTTGATGTAGAAGAGGGGACACATGTTGATGTAGAACAGACATGAAGAAGAGGGGACACATGTTGATGTAGAAGAGACATGAAGAAGAGGGGACACATGTTGATGTAGAACAGACATGAAGAAGAGGGGACGCATGTTGATGTAGAACAGACATGAAGAAGAGGGGACGCATGTTGATGAAGAAGAGGGGACACATGTTGATGTAGAAGAGGGGACACATGTTGATGTAGAACAGACATGAAGAAGAGGGGACACATGTTGATGTAGAAGAGGGGACACATGTTGATGTAGAACAGACATGAAGAAGAGGGGACACATGTTGATGAAGAAGAGGGGACACATGTTGATGTAGAACAGACATGAAGAAGAGGGGACGCATGTTGATGTAGAAGAGACATGAAGAAGAGGGGACACATGTTGATGTAGAACAGACATGAAGAAGAGGGGACGCATGTTGATGAAGAAGAGGGGACACATGTTGATGTAGAAGAGGGGACACATGTTGATGTAGAACAGACATGAAGAAGAGGGGACACATGTTGATGTAGAAGAGGGGACACATGTTGATGTAGAACAGACATGAAGAAGAGGGGACACATGTTGATGAAGAAGAGGGGACACATGTTGATGTAGAACAGACATGAAGAAGAGGGGACGCATGTTGATGTAGAAGAGACATGAAGAAGAGGGGACACATGTTGATGTAGAACAGACATGAAGAAGAGGGGACGCATGTTGATGTAGAAGAGGGGACACATGTTGATGTAGAACAGACATGAAGTAGAGGGGACACATGTTGATGTAGAAGAGGGGACACATGTTGATGTAGAAGAGGGGACACATGTTGATGTAGAACAGACATGAAGTAGAGGGGACACATGTTGATGTAGAAGAGGGGACACATGTTGATGTAGAACAGACATGAAGAAGAGGGGACACATGTTGATGTAGAAGAGGGGACACATGTTGATGTAGAAGAGACATGAAGAAGAGGGGACACATGTTGATGTAGAAGAGACATGAAGAAGAGGGGACACATGTTGATGAAGAGGGGACACATGTTGATGTAGAAGAGACATGAAGAAGAGGGGACACATGTTGATGAAGAAGAGGGGACACATGTTGATGTAGAAGAGACATGAAGAAGAGGGGACACATGTTGATGTAGAAGAGACATGAAGAAGAGGGGACACATGTTGATGAAGAGGGGACACATGTTGATGTAGAAGAGACATGAAGAAGAGGGGACACATGTTGATGTATGTAGAAGAAGAGGGGACACATGTTGATGTAGAACAGACATGAAGAAGAGGGGACACATGTTGATGTAGAAGAGACATGAAGAAGAGGGGACACATGTTGATGTATGTAGAAGAAGAGGGACACATGTTGATGTAGAAGAGACATGAAGAAGAGGGGACACATGTTGATGTAGAAGAGACATGAAGAAGAGGCGACACATGTTGATGTAGAAGAGACATGAAGAAGAGGGGACACATGTTGATGTAGAAGAGACATGAAGAAGAGGCGACACATGGTGATGTAGAAGAGACATGAAGAAGAGGGGACACATGGTGATGTAGAGGAGACATGAAGAAGTGGATTTTGCACAATAGGTTAACTTTAAGTGTCATTTCATAAAGAGATGTTTTGAAATAATGCTTCTTCATGTGTTTGTCCTCAGTTGCAGACATTTCAGGTCCCATCATGCAGCAGCAAGCAGGACCTGATGAGTGGAGTGGCCGTTGCCAACGTGCTGCACCAGATGTAAGTCCTGACCTGTGTTTGAGAAGTTGTTTTGTACTTTAGTGTTTTCAAGTTGGCATCATGAACTCTGGGGCAACGGCTGCTAGGAAGTCCTTCAGCGCCTACTCACTGAGATTTGCTTATCTGTTGGAGTCGCGACAAATTGCCCTTTGAATTGCACAAGGCCGTTATCTATGCAAAGCGTAAACCATGGAACGAAAGCAGTCTGGATTTGTGAGGTCAGATTTCTTTTTTCAAACAGGACGGTTACTATCTGTTCAGGTCGGATTACTTTTGTATCTTGTGGGTGGACATTTGTGTTTATACTCACACAGATAAACAAACAACATTGTTTTCTATACTTTTCATTGATTCATAGCAAATTATCTATTCTTATTATCCCTTTTTAAGTTCATCCCCAAATCAAAAATCTACCCTCTTGCCTGTAGTGCTATTTATAATTATGGATTGTTTTTGCAATATTTGTTTAATGCAAAATATATGAAAACATCTAATGGCGCATTTCCACTGCAGCGCATAGCACGGTTCAAGCTGCCGTGCCAAACCCGGCCCGTTTTATTTTAATTTGTTTTCCACTAGGGGTAGTGAGGGCTACTTTTTCACTTTTTTTCTGGCCCTCCAAAATCGAGGTTCTTCCCGGGCCAACAACCGGGCAGAATATGCTAAACTAGTGACGTAAATACTCTCGACTGCTGAATGGTCAGAGAGAATCGCTGGCAAGGGGGCTACAACTACAACAAGATGAACATATTTGACCGTGATTTAATTGTAATACACGTTTCTAAATGATGCCGAAGTAACAACATACTGATACCGGTTAGTAAAAACCATGAATTAATGCTTTGACAAGTCTGCAGACAGACGGCAGGCGAAAAACCCTTTTTAAAATGCGTGCTTTCTGAATGGAGATTGGCTAAGCTAAAGTTATATATGCTCCGACCGTCCACACTCACAACAACGGCCTATACAGACATAAATAAAGCAGCGACTGTATTCTAGGGGTGTAACGGTATCCGTATTCGTCCCGTACGTCACGGTTCGGCACATGCAGTCACACGACGAATACGCCTTTTTTTTACGGGTGGGAAAAAAGTCTGTCATTCAGGGCAGTATCCACTACACTCTATATAATCCAGGGAGCGGTATTGTGCCTAAAAGCTGTTTGTCAACCGCCCTTAAACAACAAATGAAGAACAAGAAGAAACGCAACAACAAAACGAACAAAATACAAGAAGAAGAAAAGTTAGTATGGCGATTTCAGATAACACACAGGAGCTAGAACCCACCTGCTTCTTTTAAATCAGCTGTGTGGGAACATTTCGGGTTCCCTGTGGACTGCAATAACGATGAAGTGTGAGTGGTGGATCGGACGAGTGGTGGATTGGACGAGGACGGTATGTCGGCGTTGTTCGATAGCGGTGCGGTATGCTAATGGGAACACACGCCAAACATGCTAAATCATATCAGAAGGCATCACCCAGATTTGCCAATCACCGGAGCCCGGCAAAAGACAGCAGCAGTTCAACAGCTGATCCCCGCTGTTTTTAAGAAGCCAAGAGACATGAGAGCCGAGAGGCCAAAATAAATAACGGAAGCTTTTGGCATATGTTTTTCAACGACTTTGCGCTCTTGAAACATTTTCTTATTATTTATGATGTAATATTTTCAAGACATTCTTTTTAGTTTTACAGCTTGATGAAACCTTTTTGTTTGACATCAGCCATTATAGATAATATGGCCATCTGAGTGTGGTTTGTTTTTAACTGTTTAATACAGTTCATTATTCAAAATGTCAGAGTTCCTTATTTTTAAACTGAAACTTGCACACTACTGTTCAAACATAAATAACAACAAACCTGGAATTATGCATTTGGGACTTTTTTTTGCTTTTTCTTGTTGTACCGAACCCGTACCGAACCGTGACCCCCAAACCGAGGTACGAACCGAACCGTGACTTCTGTGAACCGTTACACCCCTTCTGTATTCACCATGACACAGACAGTCTGTGGTTTGTACTTGTTTAACTTTTGTCTAGTTTCTGAACAGATATGAGGAGCTGTGAGCTTGAACGCTAACAGCTAACGGCTGATGTTGGTTTTGTGTTTCTCATTGAAGATGACGTCACGGCTCCGCCTACACTGCGTTACTATAGTTACTGCCCCAGTTCCTAAACTGTAATGGAAACGCAGCATAAAGTGAGCCTGGCCTAACTATACCGTACTAAGCCGAGCGAGGCCCTGCAGTGGAAAAGTGCCATAAATGTATTTGTAAAAGTATTTTGGAGCTGCTGAGATTATTCTACAGACAAAGAAAGTCCTTGTTTGCTACAGATCTTCTTCAAAAATCACACTTATCATTTTAATACACTTTTATGTTAACTATTATGGGAATACTGGAATAATTCCCTCTAATATTGCAAATCAAAATAATTGCAATTTTGTTATTTTTTCTAAGAATCGTGACGCAAAAATCGAACTCTGGATATTTCCAACAATCTGCAACTCACACCAAAACAATCCAGATGAATTATGTGGCACTACATGTAGTAATAACACACTTTTATTTATATAGCGCTTTTCGAAGTACTTTCACATACAAATACACAGAGCAAGTGAACTGAACAGCCGTTTCTAAACATACAAATACATAGAAAATAATAAACCCAAAATACATTGTACAAGTAAGTGATGCATTGTGCTGCCCTGAGGTAACTCCTACCTCTTTCACACCAACGGTGTTTCAGGGCCGGTTCGGAGCTGGAGCTTGAAAAGCACCAGGTTTTCCTGTTCACACCGCAGCGGAGCAGCCTCTTAGCTCCGGAATCCGGTTCATTTCAAGCTCCAAAAATGTTTCCGGCTAGAGCAAAAGCACCACATACGTCACGCTTACGTCGAGGCGGGGCAGGGGCGGGATCAACTCCTGAACAACAACAAAAAGCCCGCGTTGTATCCAGTTTGTACACAACGATGGAGAAACTTAACAAGCAGCAGTGGTCCACTGAAGAGACCAGCTACCTACTGGGAATCTGGTCTTCTGAAGAGGTACAGAGGAAGCTGGAGCACAATCGGCCATTGTTGTTGTTGTTGTCGTCGGTGTCAGCTGTGAGGGGTTTCCGCGCGGTTTTGCTTTATGAAGCAGGCACGCAAACGGTTACGTTATGACGCAAACGATGACGCAATGACGCAGCACCAGTCGGACTCTGGGCGGTGTGAAAAGAGCTGAACCGGTTCTGAACCTGAAAAGCTCTAGCACGGATCTTGAACCGGAGTTGCATTGGTGTGAATGAGGTAATAGTAAGTGAAAGGATATTTATTATTTTGCGGTCAACTGTCCCTTTTAGCTCTGCACCCACTGCTCTGCTGCTGTTTGAGTTATTTAACAACAGAGCGTTTATTCCCACGAGTGTCTTGCTCTCTAAATGTCCCCGTGCTCAGCAGAGTCTGAGACGTGTCGTCCTTGTCGTCGCTGAACTCCTCTCTCTTGTGCTCTCATTAACAGAGACCCCTCCTGGTTCAATGAGACGTGGCTCGGCAGGATCAAGGAGGAGAGCGGGGCCAACTGGCGCCTGAAGGTAATCTGTGAGACAGTCGATATGACAGGACAGCCGGCGGAGAAACTACAAGACGTCCGGGCTTTTCCTCTGAATTATTTAAATGAGGATCAGGATTGTTTTAATTCTGATGTGCTTTGTGCTTTCAGGTCAGCAACTTGAAGAAGATTCTCAAGAGCATGATGGAGTATTATCACGATGTAAGGAGATGGTACTAATTTTACGGTTGCACCGATGTTCTGCTGATGTTAGCCCTATTTCTTTCTGATTGGCACACTGGCAAAGCGCCGATGGCCGTAGCCGATGTTGATCTGTTTTTGCTGAACTCTGTCTGTAGTCAGTGGAGTTTCAGAGGTCGCGGTAGCCGTCATTTGATGAAGGACAACATCTGATGTTTGTCTGTCATTTTAAAGGATTAGAACGATGACTGATGTAATCTACTGTTACTTTAAAGGTCTCCTATCATGCAAAATGCACTTTTTGATGTCTTCTATACATCAATATGTGTCCCCGGTGCGTCAGGGAACTCACGCAGCGTCAGAAAATAAAACCCTCTCTCTTTTGCCTCCGTACCCAAATCTCTAAAAACGGGGGAACAACGGAGCTGATCCAGATTTATGTCCGATATGACGTAATATCTGAAATGTGGACCCACGGCCCTATCAGAAAGCTGCTATCAGAAACAATGCCCGACTGTTTTGGACGGGATATGGTCGGTGTTTACATTAGCATCGCTAACACTCAAAGCTAACCTGTACTGGAGAGCATGTGTGTGAAGAAGCAGGAAGTAAAAAGGAACTCACCTTGTGGTATAACCGGCAAGAGAGAAAGCCTTTGAGCTCCGTACTGTTTCAGAGATAATCCTTGATAATCCATGATATGGCGTTTCATCACGGCAGTATTTAGTTTAGACAGTAGCTGCCGGGTCCCGCATGAGCTCAGACCCCTCCTTTTTTATTTTCTATCAATTTTAATTTTTTTAAAGCTTTATTCCCAAAATCAGCACATTTGAAACAGGAAGTGAAATAGAGGGATATGAGGCATGGCTAGAATGGGTGACCTGTTTGGTATTTTGAGCAAAACACTATATTTTTATATATCTGAGACCTATGCTATTGCCTAAAAATAGCAATTCTGAATGTTCAAAACTTTGCAGATTGAGTGTTCAGAGTGGCATCAGAGCAAAACTACATTTTCCCTGAGAAGTCGTGTGTCCGAGGCAAAGAAACTGAACCTTAACCTTAAAAATGAACAGAAAATATCAGCATCCACTGAGAAATTTGCAATCGATGCATCCCTGATTACTTTGACTAATTGGCACTTTTAGTCCATTTTTTGAATCCACTCAGCCCTAATGTCTTCTATCGCTCTTATGGATTCCCATTGTTATTTCTTAGCATGTGACACATTAACAGTTGAGTAAACGGGCCCTAAACCCTATCAAAGGTTTTCCTTTTCAGAATACATGTTATCTTTTCCATAGAACAGCACATTTTAGTCCATGTTTGAAGCCTCTCAACCCTAACGTCCCCTCCTCCTCTCGCTGACCAGGTGCTCGGTCACCAGGTGTCTGAGGTGCACATGCCGGACGTGACCCTGATCGGGGAGTTGGGCGACGTCACGGAGCTGGGGAAGCTGGTGCAGCTCGTGCTGGGCTGCGCTGTGAGCTGCGAGAAGAAAGAAGGTAAAGGCTGTGATGGAGAAAGAAAGCAGGTGCAGCCATCTGGAAATCACACTCAGGATTAGCTCAAAGTCACATGGTTCTCGCTTTATCATTCAACGTCTGAGCATCACAAGATTTTAACCCGATCGCACGCTCCTTCCCCACACTAAATACTGTTACAAATGAGAGTACAGATCAATCATACCAATAGCTACAGTGCCTGTTTGTTGTTTTTAGGAGTGTTAATCTGCATTTGGCTGCACCCTCACGTCTCTCCGTTGTCTTCTCGTAAACACAGAACAAATCCAGCAGATCATGCGTCTGGAGGAATCCGTCCAACACGTCGTGATGACGGCCATTCAGGAGGTGAGTGAGCGTCTCTCTCATCCTCTCCGCTCTGCTTTAATCCTAGCTCTTAGTCACGCTTAATGCACAATCCCATCTGGCTAAGCACGAAGCTAAACAGAGACCTTGGAAACCTACTCTGAGATATTTCAAGAATATCTTTCGTTGGCAATAACAAGCTTTTTATTATTCTCAATAACATAGCTTTTTGTACGAGAGCTGCTATCAAACGGATCAGGTTTCTATTGCTTTTCATAACCGCCTTTCCCTAAAGTCAGTGATAAACATTGGGTTAAAGAGGCCCTTTATGCTCTCTCCTGTGGTGTGTCATATAGGTTTTAGTGCATGTAAATCAGGTGTGTCAAACTCAATTTCATCACGGGCCACATTGGCATTATGGTTGCACTCAAAGGGCCGGTTGTAACTTTAAGACTATATAAATATTTAATATATATAAACTAATGTATGACATTATTGCCTCTGCATTGGATTATTATCGGATAGGGTAATAACTTCATATTTAACTCAGTCTGAAAGCAGAAGTCTAGGGCAAATAATTGCAAGTCTCTTCAGTGAGAATGTCACAAAATGATTTTAAAAGACATTTTGAAGAAAAAAATTCAAATCTGAGAAAAAAGTCAAATTTGAGATGCATTGTGGGACATGTAGTTTATGGGCAACGTGCTTCTGTAAATCGCCATGTAACCGTATAACAAACATATTATATTCTTTGCAAGCTCTTGTGGGGCCGCATTAAATGAAGTCGCGGGCCGGATTTGGCCCCCGGGCCTTGAGTTTGACCCGGTCTGCAAAGGCTAAAATCCCTGTGTAGGTGCCATAATGCTACTTAGCCCAAGTTCATTATTTGTATTATTATTATTTGTTTACTTTTATTTGTTTGTTGAGCACTTCCGGTAATTGTCACATGGGTGTGGTTTTGTCTATTTAAGTCACCTGTTTCATGTCGAGTGGGATGACAGCTTGAGCTGTCATTTTTTCTGTTGACCGTTTTGTCCATAGTTACTATGTTTTGATTTTGTTTATTAAATAACCTTAAAACTATATCGC
>NW_022990854.1:0-117500 GCF_902827175.1 Gymnodraco acuticeps | reverse complement strand
AACCTCTTAAGGATTCTAACTTAAGAAAGCCTTTTGGTGCTTGGGTATGTTTTATAATCCATTTGTCGGTGCCAAACTACTTTGTGCTGTTTGGAGTAAAATACAACAATTTCTGCTTTGATACACCGCACTTCAGATCCTTTTACGGCCCAGTGTTGCTGTGCTTTTGCAGCATGTTGTTGAACGTGTGTGTTCTGGCTCTTATTGATTCCCCGCCTGAGTCTTTGTTTGTGTTCCCATGCCTTGTTTTTCCACCACTGACTGAACAAGGACTAATTTTGTGTGTTTTTTAAAGATGTAGTCAATAGTTGCATAACACCAAGATAAAAGTGACACATTACCTCGGGATGGAGCGGGAGCCAACAATAATTTGTCCTGCTCCCAGCCCACCTGTTTGTTTACTTCATAGCCCACGCATTAGGGATTAGTCATGCCTGTTGCTTTGAAAGCTATTTACTGTTCCTGCTAAAGCATGCAATCTGTCTTTAAAGTTCAGTGAAGGGTTTCAAACTGGAACGATGTACAACAGGTGAGAATAAACGCCCCCCTTTTTTAATATTGGAATGCCAGCTTGCCTAACATCTTAAAGAGGCCCCATTATGTCCATTTATTGTAGTGTGTTCTATAGGTTTGTGTGCATGTAAATAGTCTGCAAATGCACTATGTAACACTCCTATTGGCTAGTGCTCCAACACATTGTACATGACCGGCTAAGGGGCGGGACATCTCTAAGCAGTTGACCAATCACAACCGAGCCGGCCAGCTAACCAATCAGAGCAGACTGGGCTCTGGTTTCCTCTCCTGCTGATGTTCAGGTGTATATCAGTATGTAGTCACTACATACTGATATACACCTGAACATCAGCGGGAGAGGACTCTTTAAAGTAGAGACACCACATACTGATATACACCTGAACATCAGCAGGAGAGGACTCTTTAAAGTAGAGACACCACATACTGATATACACCTGAACATCAGCAGGAGAGGACTCTTTAAAGTAGAGACACCACATACTGATATACACCTGAACATCAGCAGGAGAGGACTCTTTAAAGTAGAGACACTACATACTGATACACACCTGAACATCAGCAGGAGAGGACTCTTTAAAGTAGAGACGCTACATACTGATATACACCTGAACATCAGCAGGAGAGGACTCTTTAAAGTAGAGACACTACATACTACTGATATACACCTGAACATCAGCAGGAGAGGACTCTTTAAAGTAGAGACGCTACATACTGATATACACCTGAACATCAGCGGGAGAGGACTCTTTAAAGTAGGGACACTACATACTGATATACACCTGAACATCAGCAGGAGAGGACTCTTTAAAGTAGAGACACCACATACTGATATACACCTGAACATCAGCGGGAGAGGACTCTTTAAAGTAGGGACACTACATACTGATATACACCTGAACATCAGCAGGAGAGGACTCTTTAAAGTAGAGACACTACATACTGATATACACCTGAACATCAGCAGGAGAGGACTCTTTAAAGTAGAGACGCTACATACTGATATACACCTGAACATCAGCGGGAGAGGACTCTTTAAAGTAGGGACACTACATACTGATATACACCTGAACATCAGCGGGAGAGGACTCTTTAAAGTAGGGACACTACATACTGATATACACCTGAACATCAGCAGGAGAGGACTCTTTAAAGTAGAGACACTACATACTGATATTCACCTGAACATCAGCAGGAGAGGACTCTTTAAAGTAGAGTAATAATAATAATACTCACCAAGCCCTGTAACCAGTATTACTAAAGTTTAACGAGCTGTGCATATTCATCTATTTATATACTGAGCGTCTGCTTTCTGACCCTGAGGCTAACGCTAACAATTTCACTATTGAGAAAGTCCTGTTCCGACACCAGCTGACTAACTTGACTCTGATAACTGAGCATGTGAAATGAGAACAAAGCATGTGTTCGAGCTCCTCTAAGCATGACGAGTGGTGAGTTGTGTATCAGTGGATGTTGTTTTCTTAATACGCTGGATCTGTCATGTTTTTATTTCAAGGAAACTCTTTTTCTTAAACTCTGTATTTTTCTGACACTATCCTCTCTTTCTTTTATACTTTTTTATACTAAAGTTGTCGGTGGCTCTGGAGGAGAAGTCGTCCCTGCAGGCGGAGTCTCGCTCCCTGAAGGAGAAGCTGCTTCTCTGCGACTCTGTGGACGTATCGACCACCGCCATCACCGGAAAGAAGCTTCTGCTGCTTCAGAGTCAGATGGAGCAGCTGCAGGAGGAAAACTACAGGTACTGTTAGAAAAATATCGCTCGTCCCCGGCTTGAGCTTCAATCTCAGGATCCATGTATTTCTGATCCTCTCAAGAATGGAAGTAGTCAAAACAAAAAAAGAGAATTTGTTGGTATTTTTCCTCACAATTCTGACTTTTTCACAAAAATCTCAAAATTATGAATTTTTCTCAAATCGGAACAATTCTGACTTTCTCAAAAATCTGACTTTTGCTATAAAAAAAAATAAATGAAATTTCTCAAACTTTTCAAAATAATGATTTCTCAAAAATCTGATTTAAAAAAAAAAAATCTCAAAATGACTTTCTCAAAAATCTAAAGATTCTGACCTTTTCTCAAAAGATTCTCAAAAATCTGACTTTTTCTGAATACTTAAACATTTTAATAATCACTCGTCACCGGCTTGAGCTTCAACCTCAGGATCCATGTATTTGTGACAGAGCATCAACTAGTTCCTTAACAGTGTCCTTCACATGCTGATATCCAAGAGAGGGAGTCACACAGTCACAAGATGGAGGAATAGAAAGCAGTATTCAATGTTTACTTCAGATTAGCTCCACGTCAGAAATGAGCATGCTTGTCATACGTCTCTCTCCATAGAGGCTGAATCATCATGTTAATCACATAGCTATCATATGCCTCAAACAGTCCTGATGCTCTTCTAGGTAATCATACATCCTGTCATGTTCACAGCTACAGTTGGGATACCTTTGTTATCATGTTACTCTCATATTGGAAGAGGACATTCACTATTTTCCCAACAGGTAGAAACACAAACTTTACTGTAGTAGTAGTAGTAGTAACAACTAAGTACTACAAACTGCTCTGGTATCTTTTTGTTTGTCAGACTGGAGAACAGCAGAGATGATGTTCGGGTGCGATCAGAGATCCTGGAGCGAGAGGTGGTCGATCTGCAGCAGAGAAACGAGGATCTGACCAGCCTGGCTCAGGAAGCCCAGTCGCTCAAAGACGAGATGGACATCCTCAGGTGAGAGCAGACTTCCATCCTCTGATGACGTGTGCTTGTAGGCCGATCCAGAAGTTAACATTACAAAGGTTCCCCAACAAAAAGCCAATAGGAATTATCGTGGTTTTCTGAATATTATGGAAAGTAATCTCTGTGGCTAACGCACGACTATTGCATGTTTTGATTAGCAGGATAACCTCCACATATAAAAACCACTTTATGGTTTTTAAAGTAAAAAGTAGGGATGCTCCGATCGGCCGCCGATCAATATCGGCCGATACTCACTCTCTGCCGATCGATCGGTGCTCTCTAAAAATGCCGATCGCGAGAGCCGATCGCATGACGTAAAAATACATGAAACTTTTCTCTGTGCACGGCAAAAAAAGCTCGCCAAAATGGCTTCACCAGTCTGGCAGTATTTTAAGGTGTCCGAAAATGACAATAAAATAGCGGTATGCAACGTTTGTGAAGCAGAAATCCTGCAGCTCCGCCCACTGTGACGGACCGGTGAGCGGAGCAACACACACACTAAGAGTTAGACTTAACACACTTAGCTATTTTATCTACTTCTGGAACTAGCTAAACTAGTTATTAGGGCTGTCAAGTTAACGCGCTAATAAGGCGCTAATAACGCGCTAATAAAGCGTTAACGCAAAAAAAGATTAACGCCACTAATTATTTTAACGCGATTAACGCAAGTGTATTTGTTGTCCTCGGCCGCCCCGTAGTTTCAGAGCGCATCGAGTTTAAAATACCATCTACAAGCTGATGCTGACAGCCCCGCTCCTGCCGCCCGCTTGTGGCAGACCACACTTCCACGCTCACCCGCAGGCACCGACTGGCTGTTGGGAGGACCGGGAGGGTGTGCTGTTGTTGTTGTTAGCATCTAGTGCTAGCTAGCTGCGCTAACGGATATAAGGAGCTGTTTCAATGAAAACAGAGGAGCGACATTTCGCCGACAACTGCGCCGAGCACTTGACTTTATGCAGGAAGCCAGACAGTGGGACATTGTACGAAAAGTCAGCACACTCAGCACGGATAGTGCGCAACATGATTGCAGCGTCCAGGCAGCTCCCGTTCGAGCATATGCCTTGAGTTGCACATAGCTCCAATGATCCATCACAGTGTCTCCACACACACACACACACTTTGTATTGTATGAGAGAGGTTCCATGTTGAATTGAGGCGAATATTTGTAATGTTCAGAGTGTGTGTGTTTAATATTCATGAGAATTTGTCATTGTTCAAATGATAATAAACAAACATATAAAGCATATTTGTCCACTCATATGTTAAGAGTATTAAAAACTTGAAAAATATCCATCTAGAACAGATAAAAAATGTGCGATTAATTTGCGATTAACTATGGACAATCATGCGATTAAATATTTTAATCGACTGACAGCCCTACTAGTTATACATATATTTATTCTTCACTGTCGGGTCACTCGTTACTGGATCAGCGAGCTGCATGAGATGCTGTCAGGAGAGAGGGGGAGAGAGCGCTTCCACTCATTTCTCCCGTGTTATTCTCCAAAGTTAATGTAAACTTGAATAATGTACTTCATTTGAATGTAATAATTATGTTGGTTGTTGTTTGTGGAAGCGCCAGTGAATGAGCCCCACTAACTGAGTTTTAAACATCACTTTAAATGGAAGATCCCCATAGGCCCCACCCACTCGATCGGATCGGTATCGGCCGATACTGATTCCGGCGATCGGAGCATCCCTAGCAAAAAGCTAGGACTGAAACCAACAATGATTGATCTCTTTACCAACTTTTACCTGTAGCTAGCTCATCTGTGCAAAAGAGTGCATTTGTTGTCCAAAAACTATTCAAAAACACACCAGTAAGCGTCACTGTTTCAAGTTATTACCATTTAACTAGGAACAGTTAGTAATTCTCATTCGATCCCACAGGGTAGGTGTCTTAAATCCTCCCTAGCTGAAGGAAAGAAAGTACAAAAGTATTGGAAAACAAAGTAAAACTTTGTTAGTTTATTTGTTCAGAGGGTTTGAACAATGCTCTCCCTCTGAAGCAGTAGTTCATCTATTATCAGTTTACACTCTCAGAAACAACTCCCACTCTGCCCACACACAGACCGCTCGCTCCTCTGACAGCTGTCTTGAGAATATGAATTTCATGCATTGACTCCGTCCTGCGTCAGAGTTGGTGATTTATCATTTTATTTATTTTTTCACCAGTTAAAAACAAATCCAGACGAGGCCATTGTGTTCGAGCACAAGTTGTTTTTCAGAGCAATGTGTTTGTTTACTTGGTTGTATCAAATGTGTAATAAACACTTAGAGTTATTACTGGCTGCTAATTCAACTTTACTTTCATAAGGCTGTTGTTTTTATCATGTGTAGTTATTTTTATTCTATTAACGTGAGTTTGTTTTGTTTATTATCTTAGTTTACTAATAGTATTTGTACCTATTATCTGCCGTGTCCCTTTGCTGTAACAAAGTACATGTTCCCGTTTTTTTCCTTTTCTATGTAAAAGTCATGTCGAGAAATATCAGTCAGAATTCATGGTATACTGAATCTGTATAAAAACATATGTGTCAAAAAAGTCAGTGTTTAAAGGTCACCTATCATGCTATTTTTAGGCAATAGCATAGGTCTCAGATATATACAAATATATAAAAAACATGTCTATGAAGTGTTTTGCTCAAAATACCAAACAGATCACCCATTCTAGCCATGCCTCATATCCCTCTGTTTCACTTCCTGTTTCAAAAG
Organism: Gymnodraco acuticeps; assembly: GCF_902827175.1. Lineage (NCBI taxonomy): Eukaryota > Metazoa > Chordata > Actinopteri > Perciformes > Bathydraconidae > Gymnodraco > Gymnodraco acuticeps. Next base: position 111,501 of record NW_022990854.1, on the reverse strand, counting down.
TGCTGATTTGGGGTAAAAAATTGATTAAAAAAAAAAAAGGAGGGGTCTGAGCTCATGCGGGACCCGGCAGCTACTGTCTAAACTAAATGCTGCCGTGATGAAACGCCATATCATGGATTATCAAGGATTCTCTCTGAAACAGTTTGGAGCTCAAAGGCTTTCTCTCTTGCCGGTTATACCACAAGGTGAGTTCCTTTTTATTTCCCGCTTCTTCACACACATGCTCTCCAGTACAGGTTAGCTCTGAGTGTTAGCGATGCTAATGTAAACACCGACCATATCACGTCCAAAACAGTCGGGCATTGTTTCTGATAGAAACTTTCTGATAGGGCCGTGGGTCCACATTTCAGATATTACGTCATATCGGACGCAAATCTGGATCAGCTCCGTTGTAGCCCAGTTTTTAGAGATTTGGGTACGGAGGAAAAGAGAGGCTTTTATTTCCTGACGCTGCGTGAGTTCCCTGATACATGTTTATGTATAAAAGACATAAAAAAGTGCATTTTGCATGATAGGTCCCCTTTAAACTAGGTATAGTATCTGAAGTCGAAATCATAGCAAAGTGCCGAATACATCAGAAAAAGTATATTTAGATTATGTTGAAAATATCCTCCAAAAGTTGTATCGTGCGTCAAAAAGTATGTTGAAAATACATTTTAAAAAGTCAGAAATGTCAACAACAGAAAAATGAATAGTGTAGTATTTTTTTCAAAAAAGTATGCCATGTAAAAAAACAACTGAAAAAACCGCACTGTTCGTAATCTGGCTCTTCTTCAGTAGGAGCTCTTGGTTCCATTCCAGTGCTAAAGTGACCCCATTGAGGCAGGGCAGCAGTGGCTGTCTGCTCCCTGGTCCCTCTCTGGATACCTCTGGCTGCTCTGAGCCGACACGCTGTATTTATTAAGTTTAAGAACATTGGTTTTCTTTTATGGAAAATGTATACCAGGGGTGTCCAAACTACGGCCCGCGGACCATTTTGAATCCGCCCTCAGCGAATTAAAAAAGTGTAATACGGCCCACCAATGAAACTTGTGCTTGTCTTATGTTGTACTTCTTAACTATAGATTAAAAAATATATTACACAATAGTATTCACGTGTTAATAAATAAGACCACTTTTCAAATAAATTCAGTCAATTAAAGTTGTTAACATTTTCTAACAAATCTAAGTTGACAATGACTTATTTACATAACAAGCTTGAGCTGCCAACACTCACAAGCATAATTTACCTGCATTTGATTGATTTTGCTAACTTATAACTGAACTTATGAGGCGATATACCTCTAGTGAGTGGCCCAGTCCTTCGTATATTTATCTGTATGTGGCCCTCGGTGGAAGAAGTGTGGACACCCCTGATGTATACCAATATATGGATATATTCGTTTTCATTGTATTCAGGATTTATACTTGACTACACCGGCTGCTTAGGATCCAAATGGCAGTCAACATAGGCCGCTACTTTATTTATACTATAAGAAATTGTCTTTTCGCAATCTACAATAAACCTGACTGATATTATGTCTGGCTTCTAAGGTTAATACAAAAGAAACAGAAAAAAGGCATTAAGTCTTCAGTGTTTCCCCTAGGATGGAGTCATAGCAGCGGTGCTAAGGCACGTGGGCCCATCATAATGTGAGCGTGGTGAGCGTGGAGCGCGTGGAATTTTTTTAGTGTGTGCGAAGTGCGCCCCGCCAATTTGTTTCTATGTGTCTGCCAGCACAAGAAAGGCTCTTGAGGCCTAGTACCAGGGCCGGTTCTAGCCAATTTGCTGCCCTAGGCGAGGTTTTATATAAAGATTAAATGAAAAATCTCTACAAAAGACAATACACTACAAAACTGTGGGTTTTCCCTTGTACGATGTGATGGTCTCAGGATAGACGGTGTCGTTTTTTTCTCATACTGATATTCTGAACAATCTGTGCTATTGTATTACAGTAGCTGTAAAGTGTCTCTACTGTAGGCTATTTTTATTATATGTACAGCACTTTGGCTCGACCAAAAATCGTTTATAAATGTGCTATATAAATAAAACTTGATTTGATTTGAAAAACAGAAACTTATTAACATAGGTAATATACGTCAAAATGGCTTCAAATGTATTCAGTATTGTATGAACTTGTTTTAATTGGGGGGTGGACGTCACATCCTCTAGGGGGATCCGGGGGTATGCCCCCCCCCCCCCCCCAGGGAAGATTTTTTTTTAACATTTTAAAGTAAAATGCTTCAATCTGGTGCACTTTGAGCACACAATTACTAGAGACCTGATCTAGGGGGTACAACTCTAAAACACCCATATGAAAAAGATCTCTCCAACTTAAAACGATATTTTTGGTTTACCGTCCTATAGTATACATTGGAATGATTTCAAACCTGTTTTTATTTATCCTAATAATTTTAAAGGAGTGCCTTGGAAATACACATATTTCCAGAGACCCACTGAGATAACTTGGACTAAGATTAACTATCTAAACACTCAAGAGTCCTTTACCTCACTGAGCCTCTCAGTCTGACAGGTGAGCTCTCCTCCACCCTGGTTGTAGAAACATCTTCTTATATCCGTTAGAGCAGCTAGCACCAGATTCTAATAACAACAGCGCCGGTACCGATGCGCCCTCTCTCTCTCTCTCCTTCGCTCTCTCGCTCCCACGCTCGCACTTTGGCTGTGAGCTGCAGGCGCCTGATCCCCCACTTTCATCACTTACAGCGCCCATCGTACAGGGCAAATGAAAAGTGTAACCGGGGTGAAAAGGGTGTTACATTTACTTAACTATGAATGTTGTTACATCAAGGCAGAAAATTAGGATGAGCACCAACGGTCAAAAATGTTTTTTCCCCTCCCAGAGCTACCAGCACAGCGCCCCCCAGATCTGGCGTCCTAGTACTAGGCCCTGCCAGTACATACAGTGGCAATGTCTTGGTAAATGGACTGTACTTATATAGCGCTTTATCCAGTCTTTACGACCCCTCAAAGCGCTTTACATACTACATGTCATTCACCCATTCACACGCATTCATACAGAGCAGTACCACTTGCTCTAGGACCTAACATTCACACACATTCACACACCGTTGGCCATGCCATCGGGAGCAACTCAGGGTTAAGTATCTTGCCCAAGGATACATCGACATGTTGGCTGCACGGGCTGGGATCGAACCCACAACCTTCTGGTTGAAAGACGACCGCACTCCCTCGCAGCCAGAGTCGCCCTCTGTCCTAAATGTCTCAAGATTTAGCAAAAATACACTTCTATTGAACATACAGTAGCACAAGGCCTGCAAATCCACATAACAAACAATCAAAAATGAAAAAGGGTGGCATATTTTAGCGGCGGCGCAGCTGAATATAGGGGAAACATTGGTTTTAAACAAATGAAAAAAGTCATAGTATTATACGTGGAAATAAGATGCTACAATCCCCCACTGTGCTACGAATAAATGATTTCTTATTCTGTCCCCCCTCTCTCTCCCCCTCTCTCTCCCCCCCTCTCCCCTCAGGCACTCGTCGGACCGGGTGAACCAGCTGGAGTCTCTGGTGGAAACGTACAAGAGGAAGCTGGAGGACCTGGGCGATCTGCGCAGACAGGTGCGCCTCCTGGAGGAGAGGAACACCGTCTACATGCAGCGCACCTGTGAGCTGGAGGAGGAGCTGAGGAGAGCCAACGCTGTCCGAAACCAGCTGGACACCTACAAGAGACAGGTGAGGGAGGGGACAGGGGGGAGCCACTTCATCCTCGAGGATAACATGGCTTTGCATCCAGAACACAGCTTAGAGTCACACTATATAGTAGAGAGAATATCCAACTGGTCCCACCCATCACTTCTCTTAGGCATCATCTAAACATCCCCACCATTAAACCACACCAGTCCTTTAACCATTTGCAAATCCACCTTTTGCCCTTCCTGAAAGGTCAATCCTAAACATATGTCTCTGTTAAACACATATAGGATTAAAAATACTATTTAAACGAGTAAAAGGCAATCGGAGTATAAGATATAATTGAAATGATTATATGAACGACACTATGCTTTGTGACTTTCAGGCCCAAGAGCTTCACACCAAGCACTCTGCAGAGGCCATGAAAGCTGAGAAGTGGCAGTTTGAGTACAAGAACCTCCACGACAAGTATGACGCACTGCTGAAGGAGAAGGAAGTGAGTCAAAGATCTGTAGAGGGGTGCAGGAATGAGTCCTCACACCTAGAAATAGATCAGCAGCTTTGTCGTCTCGAAGCCAATGGGTTTTGGTGAGATGCCTGAAATAATGTCCGATTGTCCGTGGTTAACGCTGAACAAATGTTAACGATTTGTTCTACGACCAACTTGAGTTTGTGAGAAAGCCTTCACTCCTCAGTCAATTCAAACGAGACATTTTGGTGCAGGAATGAGTCCTAAAATCCAGATGCAAGTCAGCATTTGTAAGTTAGCACTGTTTTATGAAGATGCCTGGAATAATGTCAGTAAAAAGCTTTTCATGTGAGGAATTGTTGACGGGCAGATCTCTATTCTTCAGTGAACTCCCACGTCCTGTAGCACCTTCTGCAATCTGACAGGAGTGATTAATGTCCTCAGTAACGCGTGGGAGTAATTAAAAAATACGTACCGCGCTCAAATCAAGTGTAAATTTGCTTTGTAGCTAGTGTGAGTCTCAATAAAGAGAAACTTGATGCTCCATGGGGTTCTATGTAAATCAGATTTCCCCCAATTACTGCCCTAAGTTTAAATCTAAAATGTACACTAATCAACTGGTATGATGGACCAATCGGTTCAAATTATAAGAATAAGAAATGTCTTCCATATGGCATTTTATTCATGCATAGCTTTAATATTCAACTTGTTATGAGTACATATACATCAAAGAATGGATTTGGTCTCTGTAATTCCTTATGTATAGCAATTTCCTCATCATATTTATTGAGAATTGAAGTTGAAATGTGTGTTTTTGTCCCTCCTCAGCGTCTGATCTCGGAGAGAGACACACTGCGGGAGACAAACGATGAGCTGAGGTGTGCTCAGGTCCAGCAGAGAGGTCTCAGTGGATCAGGTGAGTTGTCATTTTACTTGGATGTGAGGCGGTTGATTGGGTTTTAGTCAAGGTTTTATTTTTACATTTTCTGAATCATAATACTGAACCTATCATGCAAAATGCACTTGTTGATGTCTTGTATACATACAGACGTGTCCCTGGTGCGTCAGGGAACTCACGCAGCGTCAGGAAATAAAACCCTCTCTCTTTTCCTCCGTACCCAAATCTCTAAAAACGGGGCTACAACGGAGCTGATCCAGATTTGCGTCCGATATGACGTAATATCTGAAATGTGGACCCACGGCCCTATGAGAAAGTTGCTATCAGAAACAATGCCCGACTGTTTTGGACGTAATATGGTCGGTGTTTACATTAGCATCGCTAACACTCAGAGCTAACCTGTACTGGAGAGCATGTGTGTGAAGAAGCAGGAAGTAAAAAGGAACTCACCTTGTTGGCAAGAGACTGGCAAGAGAGAAAGTCTTTGAGCTCCATACTGTTTCAGAAAGAATCCTTGATAATCCATGATATGGCGTTTCATCACCTCAGTATTTAGTTTAGACAGTAGCTGCTGGGTCCCGCATGAGCTCCGACCCCTCCTTCTTTATTTTTTAAAGCTTTATACCCAAATCAGCACTTTTGAAACAGGAAGTGAAACAGAGGGATATGAGGCATGGCTAGAATGGGTGATCTGTTTGGTATTTTGAGCAAAACACTTCATAGACATGTTTTTTATATATTTGTATATATCTGAGACCTATGCTATTGCCTACAAATAGCATGATAGGTGACCTTTAATGAATCAGAAATTGGGTTTTGTGACAGTTGCTCTATCTATAATTAAATTAAAATGTTATTAAAAGGTACAAATTGTTCTATATACATGAAGAGTATATAGGTAAAAGCTTTGGAGCAGTATGTGAAGTCTAATTCTGCTGTTTAATTATCTTAATTGAATCAGCCGCTGACATTTAATCTCTCTCTCTGCAGGAGGACTGCGTGACAACGACGTCACCGTGGGAAACCTCGCAGCTGAGATCATGCCCACTGAGCTCAAGTGTGTGTGTGTGTGTGTGTGTGTGTGTGTGTGTAAAAATAAAATATAAATTTAGGAAGCTAAATCCAAAATGTGTGACAACAGGATAAAATAGAATAACAGTATTTAAATGAACATAGAATTAGATTTTGCTTTTAAAAGAGATTTGGTATCAGAGGAACTTCATGCATGATATCAGCAGCCCTATATTTATCTTCAACAGTGCTTTAGCAACAGATGTCATGTATATTTGGCCGGGGCGTTGTCTGAAAAATGCTCGACACTCCCATTTCATCTATCCTCCACTTTCTTACTCCCCCCTTTCATTGACTTGTTCTCCTTCTGTTCCTCCAGGGAGACGGTGGTGCGTCTGCAGAGCGAGAACAAGATGCTGTGTGTTCAGGAGGAGACGTACCGGCAGAGAGTGGTGGAGGTTCAGGCCGAGCTGGAGGAGGCTCAGCGCAGCAAGAACGCCCTGGAGACTCAGAACAGGTAGAGAGAGAGAGTGTGTGACTACGTTTCTGGTGCCGGTCAACGTGTCTGACCGTTTTCTGGCAATGTTGCTAAAAATGTCTGTAACCAACTTGACTCAACAACACTGACAAGAGCAAAACATCCAGGAGTTAAAAGCTAACGATAGGCTATAAAGCAGAGGTGGGACCAAGTCATTGTTTTGCAAGTCCGAGTCAAGTCTCAAGTCTTTGCGCTCAAGTCAGAGTCAAGTCTCAAGTCAGGATGGGCAAGTTCAAGTCAAGTCCTAAACTTTGACAAAACGAGTCTTAAACAAGTCATTAAGTGCTTTTCACCAAATGTAATGTAACCACTCCGCTCCTCCGCTCCCTTCACTGGCTTCCGGTAACTGCTAGAATCCACTTCAAAACACTGGTACTTGCGTACCATGCTGCGAATGGATCTGGCCCTTCCTACATCCAGGAAATTGTTAAACCGTACACCCTAGCGCGTGCACTCCGCTCTGCATCAGCCAAACGGCTCGCTGCACCCGCACTGCGAGGGGGACCCAAGTTCCCATCAGCAAAAACACGTGGGTTTGCTGTCCTGGCTACAAGATGGTGGAATGAGCTCCCCATTGACATCAGGACAGCAGATGGCTTGCACATCTTCCGGCGCAGACTTAAAACCCATCTCTTTCGACTCCACTTCGAGCAATAGAACTATTAACAAAGCACTTATATACTAATAAAGGGCTGGCTTATCTAAAGCCAGTTGAGTAGCACTTGAAATGTTTGGCTCTATGAAACCTGATGTACTTATATGATTCTGTTTTCTTCAAGGTTATATCTTCCTGGTCGAAGGTACTTATTGTAAGTCGCTTTGGATAAAAGCGTCAGCTAAATGTAATGTAATGACATCGATCAACAGAATAATACTTAATAATCAAACTGCTCTTTATTAGTCACATTCATAATTTAATAATCAATTTTCTCTCTGCTGGTAAAGTAAAGTGTTTTTTTCTATTTTAAGAGGGATCAGTAAGGTAAGGCTACCGTGACGGTTTGATTCAGAAGGAGTTTAATGTATAAGATCCCTGATGTTAAGGTAACCAGAATGTTTATTTCCACTGTGTACAACATGTTATGAGGGACCCACAATCTATCTTAATGCAAGGGATAATGTGCAGCGAGGCGGGCTCTATAGGGAAGAGAACACCTGAATCTAGATCCCTCTGCAGGTGGTACTTTAACTATATTTTGATGCTAATACTTTTGTACTTTTTATCGTAACCGAGTATTCCTAAACTAAAAAAAAAGTACAAGATCTGAACTTCTCCCACCTCTGACAATAAATCCTGGTTACCAAAAAAGAAAACCCTGCTCTGAAGGTTATTTTCATTTTACAAATCCTGCACTCAGCTTTGCTTTCTCCAATATCATTGAAAAGCAGCCAGATGCTGCTTATTTTTTCAGTTTTCGCTCATTTCTTGACTTTTTTTCGACGCTCTTGCATTTCAATCCGTCTCCCCGTCGCTCTGTGCAGCTGGCCTGTACCACTACACCTGCTGTGCCCCCCACCCTTCTTTCACATAATGGTATGATCCTAGTGTGTCCTCGCATATGATTGGGCGCATGGTGGCCCAGCTAAATAAAGACCCGTCCCTGCCTGCAAGGATTCTCAGCCAGAGTAGGAGCGGCTGAAGATTCTGCACTCCCCGACGGGAGTCTGCTCTTCTAGCGGCATCTCGCGATCGGCGTGTTGGAGACCTCTGAATTAAAGTATCAAGTCACCTCAAGTCAGAAGGCTCAAGTCCACGTCAAGTCCCGAGTCATTGGTGTTCAAGTCCAAGTCGAGTCGCAAGTGTTTTGTGATTTTGTCAAGTCGAGTCTCAAGTCATCAAATTGGTGACTCGAGTCCACACCTCTGCTATAAAGGAACTACAGCACGGTCACATGACTTCACGTTACCACCGCTAAGCTAAAGGTGGCTAACGTTGGGCTATAAAGGAAGTACAGCACGGTCACATGACTTCACGTCACCACCGCTAAGCTAAAGGCGGTTAATGTTGAATAGGAACTCTTGGAAAACAAGACCTAAATGCTATTGCTGGGTCATAACGTTATCAGTTTGTGTTTCTTAAATCAAATGTCCTAGCTGTTCCTCCACAACCCTCATTGTACACAAGCATGGTGTGTTGTGGACATGCAGTGCTAGTTCTCGTTGTGTTGAGTGATCGTTCCCCTGCGAGGCGCCGCAGTGTGTGTGTGTGTGTGTGTGTGTTCATCAACAACACAGTGTGTGTTCATTAAGCTGCTTGTTGGCTGCCGGTGGGAGTGAGATCTGCCTAAATGTCAACTCACCCTCTGGACTGTGTGTGTGTGGGCGGGACTGCAGAAAGCCAGATTGTCCACGACTGTGTGTGTTTGTGTGGGCATGTGGACATGTGGGTGGGATGCGTGTGTGTGTGTGTGTGTGTGTGTGTGTGTGTGTGTCCTTTGCAACACCAGGGTGTGGGAAGCCGGATCATCATCACCCAGTAGTGTTGTGGAGGGGGGAAAATGTACAGAGACCCACATGATACTTTGCATATGTATATATATTTTGTATATTCTCATGTTCCTGAATCAACAAACTGCCTCTTTGAAAATCACATGCCCATAGTCAGAAGTTTACAAGAAGAATTGCCTGTATAACTCAAATTAAATGCATAAAAAAAACATGTATATATTGCAAAACTGGTCAAATAAGGGAGTACACACACTTAAAAAATCTAGAACATTAAGGAAAAGCTACTTAAAAACAATAAAATCACAACATGGATGACAGACTTTGTTTAATACATCCTTCAATAATGAGGACTAATTGATAAACCCCTCCAATATCGTGAGTCATATCGCAATATCTGTCAAAGTAATCGCAATTAGATATTGTTCTTTAATTGTACTCATCTCTATTGTAGAAATGAGAATTATGTTGAAAAATTGTACATACGGTATTCAAACCCTCACTAACTAACCGATACTTTGCATACATCTTTCCACCCACAGCATCAACTTAAAGACTGTTTATGTTCACCATCTACTTCCCTTTTCTTGGCTGCTATGTCCACACTAACACTCGTCCTTTTTGTTTCCTTTAAACATGTTCTTTCTGTCCCTATCGTCTCCTCTCCCTGGTGTTTGTCTCTCAGGTTGGACCAGCAGCAGATCTCAGAGCTGCGTTCTCAGATCGAGGAGCTTCAGAAAGCTCTGCACGATCAGGACGGCAAAACTGAGGACGTGAGTGGAGACAGATTCTCATCTCCTTTCTCCTCTCTTTTCTGATGTCCTGTTGACAGAATATTGACAGTGTGCACAACACTTGACAATGTGTAACTGATTGACCAGATGCATGCACAGCTGCAACCAGGAGATGCTGCAGAAACTTAACAAGTCTAAAAAAGACAAATGTATTAAAATAATCTAAAATAAGGTCTTAATATTGTAATAAAATGTCAGTCTAAAGCTTTTAAAATGCTAAAAAATGGTACCATCTATTTCTACTATCCACATACGGGCACATAATGAATCCTATGATAAATCAACTAATCAAATATGTGTTCAACAAGAAAATAACTAGCTGAAGTCATTCTTCATGCATAAATACTTTTTTAGCCGATAATCAGCTGATTGTCTCCGTTTTCTCATATTTAACTGAATATTTTTTTTTGTTTTTCTTTGGGAAACAAGCCACTTAAAGACATCACCTTGGACTTTGAGAAACTGTGCCATTTTTCACTATTTTCTGCCTTTTTTTTTAGACCAAACAATTAATCAACGAACCTAAAAAAAAAATGGATCACTCGATGATTAAAGTACCGTAGTTGCAGCTCTGGATGCATGGCATGTTTTAGTAGCGGTTGCAGTGTTTGGTTCATGTTGTGTGGAATGTATTTAACCCATGTGTGCCGTGGTGATTGACTCTAACGTTCCTCTCTGTCTCTCTGCGTCGCCTCCTCCGATCTCCCGCCAAAATCAGGCCATCGTAAGTACGGCCCTCCCACACCCGGCCATGATTCAACTCGCTACCAGCTTTCAATGTGTGTTTGTGTTTAAATTAGAAAGCATTGTGTTTTTTAGTTTGAGTTTAATACGTTTTCTCTTCTCCTTTTGAAGTCGTCCTTACTGAAGAAAAAGCTGGAGGAGCATCTGTAAGTAAACCCACTGTTACATCCAGATGTTCTTTAATTAGCATGAGCACCTGCATTAGCATCCCCATTAGCATTAGCTTGCTTTACTTCCTTGGGTCCACACATATATATTTTATAGCACTTTTTAATACTCAAAAGGTAACACAAAGATCTTCACGAACCGGAAATACTAACACTACTACCCCGCCTTCTTCTTAGGTCATAGAGTAACGCATATCTTTGTGATTAATAACAAATAACACTATAGCCAAATAAAGACAACAAGTAAACACAAACAAAACAACTTCTCATCTTTAACCAACAAGTACAGAAGTGATACAAAATGATCATCCTTTCAACATCATTAAGCCAATTAACAATCAATGTGTCAATTAATAATTAACTAAGCGGTACTTTATCATTGATCCAAAATTGGGAAATGTTTGCGTTGCAGCAGCAAAACGACAAAACAAGGCAATGCACACAAGAAGAAATTAAAGAGTAAAAATAAACAATAGTAGAATTTTAAACATCTCAAAATAGAATTAAAGCAGCATTAAAAAAAAAAAAAAGAAGTGCATCTGTTTTATGTATATCCTGCTTACTTGAAGTAAACGATTATTTTGTGTTTGTTTTTTTGTAAATTATTGAGTGTTTTTGTGTTTGTTTTTGTATACCTCGGGACTGTGGGAAACAGTATTTCGATCTTTCTCTTGTGTACAAACATATTTTGAGATTAACAATAACGTTGACTTTGGATTTAAAAAGTAGAAAATATACAGTAACCGTGAAGATAAAACAAATCGATAAACTCTGACAATAAAACACGATTGAAGGGCAATTTATAGTTATTTATAAGAAACTAACCTAGTCTAAAAACACCTTACATTTTTTTATCAATAATATTATGTAATATGTATATAGTGCTTTTCGCAGTGCTCAAAGATGCTTAAAAATAAGCACTCAACCAAATTAAAGGTCAATAGGCACGTTCACACCGGAGTACTTTTCCCCGGAATAGTTCCGATAGTTCCTGGGATTTTGCGTTCACACCAAAAAGATCTGGAACTAGAACTTTTCTTTGCTAACCTTTTTAGTCCCTGCTGAGAGGTGGTACTTTCGTGGGGAGGAAAAGGTTACAATTTCTGATTGGCTGGGCGGATTGCAAACCACGCCCCGTAAAACTCGTTTTTGTGAAGACGCCATTTTATTTCCTAGCATTAGCCCAGCGCACCAACGGAGAGAGACTAACTTATGGCAACACAAAAAAAAAAAATTGAGTGATGAGGAGGTGTCGGCGTTTTGCCGATTTACTCAGGACTTTGGGTGGCCAAAAGTCGGGCTCCGGGACTTCGGGTGGCAGTATACGCCGTGAAGTGGTTTGCGGCCTGCCAGTAAACCCAAAGCAGAAGAAGTGACGTCAGCGGCTTCATTTGACTAATCTTCCCTCAGGGAACTTATTCCGGTGTGAACGCGATCTGCACTTAGTTCCATGGGGGTACTAAGTGCTGGGCACTAAGTACGGCAAAGCGCTTGGTGTGAAAGCGGCTAATATTTATCCATGTTGTACCAAACTAAAGTGAACTCTCTCTCCTGCTGTGTATCTGTTTCAGAGAGAAGCTCCATGAAGCTCACTCTGATCTGCAAAAGAAGAGAGAGGTCATCGATGATCTGGAGCCCAAAGTGGACGGCAAGAGTGAGTAGTTTCTTAACACAATCAAGAAGGAGCATGATGCCAATATGTACCTTTTTAATTTTTTTATTTATCCCAAACACGGAACACATTCTCCACATGCAATAAAATAAGTATAAATAAATGATGTAAAATGTTAAAAATAATAATATATAAGTAAAGAAATCTCAAAAAGAAATAACTTTAATGAGACCCTTCATGCAAAATGCACTTTATGATGTCTTTTATACATAAACATGTGTCCCCGGTGTGTCGGGAACTCACGCAGCGTCAGAAAATAAAACCCTCTCTCTTTTCCTCCGTACCCAAATCTCTAAAAACGGGGAACAACGGAGCTGATCCAGATTTGAGTCCAATATGACGTAATATCTGAAATGTGGACCCACAGAAAGTTTCTGTATCAGAAACAATGCCGGACGTGTTTTGGATGTAATCTCGTCTTTGTTTTTTACTTTAGCCAGCCTCGCTAACACTCAGAGCTAACCTGTACTGGAGAGCACATGTGTTTAAAAAAGCAGGAAATATAAAAAGGAACTCACCTTGTGATAGACCCGCAAGAGAAAAAGCATTTGAGCTCCATACTGTTTCAGAAATAATCCTTGATGTGGTTTGGAACAGGATGGCGTTTTATCACAGCAGAATTTAACTTTATATTATCTCCGGTATAATTCTGATCAGGCATTAGCTCCGCCTCCTCTTTATTTTCTTCAAGCTAAGGACCCAAAATCCGCGTTTCTCTAACAGGGCTGCAAAAGAGGGGTATGAGGGATTTCTAAAATGCATTATCTGTTTGTATTTTGAGAAAAACACATAGACATGTTTTTATATATCTGACACCCATAATGTATGCCTAAAACAGCATGATGGGAGACCTTTAAATAAAGAAAATGACAAAGACAGCACAACAGTAGAAGGAATATTCAGATGTGTACACTGAGGGGAATGCAAGTAGATTCTTAATAATGTCACTTAACACTCTTAGATTTCTGTAATGGCTGCCTCTTTGAGATTATATTCAGATGTTTGTTTTCCTCCCTCTCAGTGTTGAAAAAGATCAATGAGCTCCAGGAGAGTCTGAAGAAGAAAGACGCGGACATGAAGCAGATGGAGGAGCGGTACAAACGATATGTGGAGAAGGCGAGGACGGTCAGTGAAACTCAACATTTACACATAATATAATTTACAGTTTGAACAAACACTAAAGTAACTCTTAAAACATCGACGGTAGAAAAAAGACGGACTAAAGTGTGGCTGAAGATTTAAAGCTTTAACAAAACTAAGACTGGTCCATCTTACTTTGTTCCCTTTTAAAAGTATGACTTAATATGTTGGTCCAACAGTTGCATTATGGGTAATGTAGGCGCCAGATTTTGACGAAGAAGTATTTAAAATAAAATAGAATACAAATTAAAATAATAATACAGCAAAAATAATCAGAGGTGGGAAGTAGCGGAGTACAAATACTTTGTTACTGCACTTAAGTACATGTTTCTGGTATCAGTACTTTACTACTTATTTTTCTGACGACTTTTTACTTTTACTTCTTACATGTTGAACCCAAATACCTGTACTTTCTACTTCTTACATTTTGAATACAAATACCTGTACTTTCTACTTCTTACATGTTGAATACAAATACCTGTACTTTCTACTTCTTACATGTTGAACACAAATACCTGTACTTTCTACTTCTCACATGTTGAACACAAATACCTGTACTTTCTACTTCTTACATGTTGAACACAAATACCTGTACTTTCTACTTCTTACATGTTGAACCCAAATACCTGTACTTTCTACTTCTTACATTTTGAATACAAATACCTGTACTTTCTACTTCTTACATGTTGAATACAAATACCTGTACTTTCTACTTCTTACATGTTGAATACAAATACCTGTACTTTCTACTTCTTACATGTTGAACACAAATACCTGTACTTTCTACTTCTCACATGTTGAACACAAATACCTGTACTTTCTACTTCTTACATGTTGAACACAAATACCTGTACTTTCTACTTCTTACATGTTGAACCCAAATACCTGTACTTTCTACTTCTTACATGTTGAACCCAAATACCTGTACTTTCTACTTCTTACATTTTGAATACAAATACCTGTACTTTCTACTTCTTACATGTTGAATACAAATACCTGTACTTTCTACTTCTTACATGTTGAACACAAATACCTGTACTTTCTACTTCTCACATGTTGAACACAAATACCTGTACTTTCTACTTCTTACATGTTGAACACAAATACCTGTACTTTCTACTTCTCTCATTTTCCAAACATGCTGGTTCCTTTAGTTTGAATGTGTGTTTGGTGGCGTGATCATTATTCTTTAGAGTCATGAGGCGCATTCACACTGCGGTACTTTTCCCACAAAGGTTCATGTGAACTCTTTTATCGCGTTCACACCAAAAAGAGCCGGTACTAAAATTAGTTCATGTGGACCTTTTTACCCCCACGAAAGTCCCTGCTAGAGAGCAGGGACTTTCGTGCTTCTCTCTTGTGAGAAAAGAGCTATATTTCTGATTGGCTGGGCGGATTGCAAACCACGCCCCGTAAAACTCCCAAAAAGTTTTGTGAAGCCGCCATTTTATTATCCTTGCATTAGCATTATTAGCATTAGCATTATTAGCATTAGCATTAGCCCAGCGCAGAAACGCAGAGAGACTAACTTATGGCAACACAAAATAAAACATGGGAGCGGTGGAGATGAGGAGGTGTCGGCGTTCTGGCGATTTACTCGGAAGGCTTCAGTAGAAGCTGCTGGGAGTCCCAGCAGCTTCTACTGAAGCCAGTCCCCAACTCCGGGGACTTCCGGCCGGGGACTTTGGGCGGCAGTATACGCCGTGAAGTGGTTTGCGGCCTGCCAGTAAACCCAAAGCAGAAGAAGAAGAAGTGACGTCAGTGGCTTCATTTGCCTAATCCACCCCCAGGGACTTTTTCCAGTGTGAACGCGATCTGTACTTAGTTCATGCGAACTAAAGAGTTCACATGAACTAAGTTCACATGAACCTTTGTGGGAAAAGTACTGCAGTGTGAAAGCGCCTCTTGCGTGCCTATTGATTTGAACACGATCTGTGTATCCATCATTTCCTGGTCTTCTCTAAAGAAGAGGGACCAATGAAAACGTTGCCGTTGTTCAGCATGGAAACATTCATTAGCTAACAATGACATTATTGTTCTATTAATATAAAGGGAGGTCAGGTACTCTTTTAAAACAGCTGCTAGTTATGGGTACTTTTTACGGAAGTACATTTCAAAGCCTCTTTACTTTGACTTTGGTAAAAGTACTGACTAAACTTCTTTACTCGAGTATTTTTAAACACGAGTATCTGTACTTCTACTTGAGTAAAGGATGTGTACTTTGCCATCTCTATAAAGTGATAAAGTGATTGTTTCTCAGGTGATCAAAACCCTGGACCCGAAGCAGCAGCCGGGCCCCGAGGCTCCGGAGATTCAGGCTCTGAAGAACCAGCTGACGGAGAAAGAGAAGAAGCTCCAACACCTCGAGGTACGAAGTCTCTGACATCAAGAGATGAACTATGAACCCTGTGTAGCTGCTTTTATAAATGACTAATGAACGATGATGTGTTGCAGCACGACTACGAGAAGAGCCGAGTCCGACACGACCAGGAAGAGAAACTCATCATCACCGCCTGGTACAACATGGTGAGTCTAACGGCCCGTCCACACAGCGGCGTGCGTTGAAGCTTGCGGGCGGGCGTGTCTGAAACTCGACCAACAACCAATCACATGAATCTCCCGCCCCTGACACACAAGCAGCGGTTTGATTGGCTAGATCTTGTACTGGCATATGATTCGATTGGCTGGCGCTTCTGCCGAGGCTTCAAAAGTTGAACATTGCTCAACTTTTGCCCACAATGCAGTTCGGCAAAAAGTGACGTGACCCCATTCAAAGTGAATGGTGAAGCTTTCAACGCACGTCCACAACGAGCCGTAAGAGTACAGAAAAAACATGAGGATGACCCAACGGGTTTTTATAGTTTTCATGCATTTCAAAAAAATACACGTTTTGATTTAGAGCTGAAACTCCTTTGTTTACTTCAGGAATATGGTGACATGACTTTGTAAAACTCACGCTCTTTAAAGTAGAGACACTACATACTGATGTACACCTGAACATCAGCAGGAGAGGACTCTTTAAAGTAGAGGCACTACATACTGATATACACCTGAACATCAGCAGGAGAGGACTCTTTAAAGTAGAGACACTACATACTGATATACACCTGAACATCAGCAGGAGAGGACTCTTTAAAGTAGAGACACTACATACTGATATACACCTGAACATCAGCAGGAGAGGACTCTTTAAAGTAGAGGCACTACATACTGATATACACCTGAACATCAACAGGAGAGGACTCTTTAAAGTAGAGACACTACATACTGATATACACCTGAACATCAGCAGGAGAGGACTCTTTAAAGTAGAGGCACTACATACTGATATACACCTGAACATCAGCAGGAGAGGACTCTTTAAAGTAGAGACACTACATACTGATATACACCTGAACATCAGCAGGAGAGTACTCTTTAAAGTAGAGACACTACATACTGATATACACCTGAACATCAGCAGGAGAGGACTCTTTAAAGTAAAGACGCTGCATACTGATATACAACTGAACATCAGCAGGAGAGGACTCTTTAAAGTAAAGACGCTGCATACTGATATACAACTGAACATCAGCAGGAGAGGACTCTTTAAAGTAAAGACACTACATACTGATATACACCTGAACATCAGGAGAGGACTCTTTAAAGTGAAGACACTACATACTGATATACACCTGAACATCAGCAGGAGAGGACTCTTTAAAGTACAGACACTACATACTGATATACACCTGAACATCAGCAGGAGAGTACTCTTTAAAGTAGAGACACTACATACTGATATACACCTGAACATCAGTAGGAGAGGACTCTTTAAAGTAAAGACACTACATACTGATATACACCTGAACATCAGGAGAGGACTCTTTAAAGTGAAGACACTACATACTGATATACACCTGAACATCAGCAGGAGAGGACTCTTTAAAGTACAGACACTACATACTGATATACACCTGAACATCAGCAGGAGAGGACTCTTTAAAGTAGAGACACTACATACTGATATACACCTGAACAGCAGCAGGAGAGGACTCTTTAAAGTACAGTCACTAAATTCCCCCTTCTTCTTCCTCAGGGCATGGCGTTGCATCAGAAAGTCTCCGGGGAGTGTCTCGGTCCGTCTAAGCAGGCGATGTCTTTCCTCGCTCAGCAGAGACAGTCCACCAACGCCAAGAGAGGCCTCATCCGACACCACCCCAGATAAAACGGACACTGAGAGGAACCAGGAGAAGCACCTGAACTCCCCGTAACTTTGCCTTAATTTCCTCTGGATCTCTGCCCCTCAGAGGATTTCAACGCTGCTGCTGCCCCCTGCTGGCTGTCAATGGTACGACGATGATTCATTTCTCTGTGGAGCCCTGGAGGACACAGAATAAACTCCTAGAAGCAGATTAAAATGGAGTTTTAAAGTCCTGAAAAGAGGCTGAATCACCTTCTAAGGTGACTTTTATTTCCTCTGTAGCCTCGTGGACACTATCCTGTTTCTTTATGGTTTGTTTTTAGTCTTTTATGCTTTAGAACAGGATGAAATGTGAACTAGTTGTTAAGGTTACAGTTGAAGAATGTTTGACTAGAGAGGAGTTATTAGGGGCTTTTACATTTACCATAATGAGGGCTTGAAAATACTTAAAGCCACACAGACTGGTACATCTTTTATTTTGTCGTCTTGATCATGTGTTTGGATTTTTTCATTTGAAGATGCTCGAAAAAGTTGCGTTGATGGCTTTAGTCTTTTTTAACCCCTTTTTTGGATCTATTTTCTCTCTAAAATTCATTATAAGAATTGGTTAAAATGTGCGTACAGATACATCGAAGCACTTTCATATAGAGTGACGTTGTTTAGTGCCTCAAAGAAAACAAACCTCCCTCTATGGTGGAGAATGAACATTTTAAAGTATCATATATTTTACATACTAATGTTCTCGACATTTTTTTTTTTTTTTTTTGATTCGCTTCCCCTCTCCCCAAAGATTGAAGCAGGGTTTTGAGGGTTTGGACCTTTTAATGCACTTTAGACTTGATTGGCATTGGAATACACTGGAGTCCATTATGATAAAAACACTAATAATAATGACTCAGCTAATGGCTGTTTACCGCTGCTAGACCTCATTGACACTATCAACTGGAAGGAAATGTCTCTCTACGCTGGAAATATTTTAAATGTGTGTTGACAGGAAGTCTGATACGGTTTTAATACCAACACTTTATTTACTACCGTTGAATTTTCCCGTTTTCACCTCATGTAGTCATTTTAGTCCCAGATCAGAGCTACTGTTGGACTTGATCTACATCCCTGTGAGTGTGTGTGCGATGGACTACGTAGACCCATAGATCCTGCTGTGTTTTGACGTTTTTCTACTGCTGTTTGAGTTCATATTTCTAGTGTTACGTCACTATCTTTTGCTGCACATTTGAAGGGTTTTAGGTTGTGTGTTTTGTTTGAATCCTATAAAGGTCTCGTAGATTAAAGCATACTTCACACAGGGGTCTGAGAAGAAGATCTGTAGTCCTGTCTGTTCTACTTTTGCACTACAAATAAATGGGATCGTACGATAAGAAATGTTGGTCTGGTTGTTTTCTTTTTGGGGAGTAATGACTCAAAGCGTTTCTGAACACTTGTCCAGAAGGGCGTGAGAAAGAAGGCTGACCCAGGTTTTATCACCTTGCTTCTTGTTGTGGATGCACTTTAATTGTGTCAGGATCTAAAGGCCACACTCATTAGTCAGATTTCTCACGTCCTTTGGGCTGATCGGCAGAGTGAAATGTTGAAAGCATTGTTTATCGGTCACAACTTTCTCAGGGTGTCCGCAGGGTCTTAAAAAGTATTAAAAGTTGATAAATCAATTTAGCGAAAGTTAAGGCTATTAAAAAGTATGAAATGGCATTTTCCAAAGTATTACATGTAGCTTGTTTTCAATAAGTATATCAATGTTCCAAAGAGGTTGTATTCTACAGTGTGTCTGAATGTAATCATTGCGTAGGTGTGTAGTGTGATTCTGTGTAGTTTATTTATGGCATCCTGTTGGATTTGACGTCATCTGAACAGGACATCGCACGCTCACTGCTTGATAGCGCGCGAAGGTCCGTTTACGCCGGTTGTTAAACAACATCGTTATGGGGAAATGCAAGTCTGCGTCCAAATGGTTGGAAGATAAGGAGGAAGGACACTCAATACTGTATATAGTAAAGTGTGTCGCCAATGTAACCGGTTAGAACTCAAAGTGGCGATGAGGTCTTAAAATGTATGGAAAGGGTCTTAAAAGGTCTTACATTTGACTTCAGGATTCCTGCATATAGCCTACCCTGTTTCTACAAAGACGTGTTGACCAGCATAGTTGAATCTAGCTATCCAACTTGTAAGCACAACAATCATTTAAAATGCCATTTATCAGCACAGTCGTATCATGTCATATATATGGTCAAATAATGGGATAGTTTCCTATTAATCAGACAAGCAGTCAGTGCCTCTGCATCAGGTACAGCACATGTGTTGTCTCTGTGTCCACTTAATATCAATTCAAACACCATGACACAATTCCATCAGATTAATAATAAAAACCTGGAGTACATTATACAACATCTGAAATCCTCCTCCTGCTGCCTTGATATTATTCAGGATTTTTCAAAGATGTTTTGCCTTGCATGGCCTCAGATCTACTTCATATAGTAAACAAATCTCTTCCCTCAGGTGTTTTTCCACAGTCCCTGAAAACTGCAGTCATTAAACCGCTCTTAAAAAATAATAATCTAGATGCTTGAGTAATGAACAATTACAGGTCCATATCAAACATATGTAGCACGTACGAACTGCGCATGTGTGAGTGGCAATAACTCCTTACCTGCAGGCGCCGGTAGTGTGTATTCGTTATTCAAAAGAGGCAACAACCGGATGACAGACTGCGTGATACACCGAGAAGAAGAACAGACTGCGTGATATAAACGAACAAATAGTGTGTGCGTTGCATTTTTACTCTACAGCGAGAAGCTCACGGGGCTTTCCCGAACCTGAGTCGAGAGCTGGAGTTAAATGAAATCTCAGATTTGCCTTCTTAATAGTTTGTTTGGGTCCCTCACTTCCATTTCGCTTCTCATGCACTGATTCGCTAACTGAACAGCCAATCAGTGATTTATTTAACCGACAGCCTTTGGCCGATTGCCTACCGATTTGACATGTCGAATCGGTAGGTTTTAAGCCAAAAAGGTGTCAACACGGCCAAAAAGACACGACGCACCAATCCGAGTACGGCGACAGGACGCTCATCGTCGGCCTGGTATCCATCGACGGCCAAAATCGGCTTGGTGTGTCCGGGGCTTAAAGGTCTTTAATGACATCCACTTAAACACAGACAGTGGCAGATCTTCAGTGTTAGTATTATTAGATCTCAGTGCTGCGTTTGACACTGTTGACCACAGCATATTACTAGACCGACTGGAAAACTGGGTGGGACTTTCATCAACAGTTCTACATTGGTTTGAATCCTACTTAAAGGACAGAAAAAACTTTGTTTCTATAGGTAAATACACATCTGAGTTGATAAATATGACATCTGGGGTACCTCAAGGCTCCATCCTGGGGCCTCTTCTCTTTAACATCTACATGCTGAAAAACTACAAAATAAGTTACCATAGCTATGCGGATGACACACATTTACGTAACCATTTCACCAGGAGACGATGCTCCAATTCAAACACTGAGTAAGTGCATTGAACAAATCAATGACTGGATGTGTCAGAACTTTCTCCAAATAAACAAAGACAAAACTGAGGTAATGGTTTTTGGAGCCAAGGCAGAACGTATAAAAGTTAGCGCTGAGCTTCAGTGTGCAATGTTCAAAGCAACAGATAAAGCCAGAAATCTAGGTGTAGTCATGGACTCTGACCTGAGTTTCAACAGTCACATTAAAACAGTTACTAAATCAGCCTACTATCACCTAAAGAATATATCTAGGATTAAAAGACTAATGTCACAGCAGGATTTGGAAAAACTTGTCCATGCTTTTATCTTCAGTAGACTCGACTACTGCAATGGTGTCTTTACAGGTCTCACTAAAAAATCTATTAGGAAGCTGCAGCTGATTCAGAACGCCGCTGCTCGAGTCCTCACTAACACTAAGAAAGTGGATCACATCACTCCTGTTCTGAAGTCTTTACACTGGCTTCCTGTGTGTCAAAGAATAGATTTCAAAATACTGCTGCTGGTTTATAAAGCACTGAATGGTTTAGGCCCAAAATACATTTCTGACCTCCTGCTAAATTATGAACCATCCAGATCTCTCAGGTCTTCAGGGACTGGTCAGCTTTCTGTCCCCAGAGTCAGAACTAAACATGGTAAAGCAGCGTTTAGTTAATATGCTCCAAATATCTGGAACAAACTCCCAGAAACCTGCAGGTCCGCTGCAACTCTTATTACTTTTAAATCCAGGCTGAAGACTTTTCTTTTTGTCGCTGCTTTTAATTGATATATTCATATCTTAAACTGCACTGTAACTTTTATCCATGTATTTTTTCTTTTAATGTTTATTTTATTATCTTTTCTTTTTAATGACTGTTTTTAAATGCCATTTTCTTAATGTCTTTCATTTTTGTAAAGCACTTTGAATTGCCTTGTGTTGAAAGGTGCTATATAAATAAACTTGCATTGCCTATAGCGATAAAAAAGTCATAGTGTCATAAAAATATATATAAAATAGTTTGTCGAAATGTATCAAAAGTCATTGTATAGTATGTTGAAAAGTTCATAAAAGTCATAATACAGTATGTTAAAATGTATAAAAACAAGTTCAAGTATATATGATGTCAGAAATGTCATAACAAATAAAGGGTAGGTCAAAACATATATAAAAAGTTATGGTACGTTGAAAAACGAGTCATCCAATCCACTTTATTTCTATAGCATATTTTAAAAACAGAAGGTTTGCCAAAGTGCTTCACAACAAACATAACATTATAATAAAATATAATATAACAAGAATAGATAAAAGGCACACATAAGAATAGATACAAGGCACATAAAGGCAATGGACAGACAATAAAAGCATAAAATAGGTAGTGCATAGCTCAGAGCAGGGGCGTCCCTGGCCAACATGAGGCCCCACGCAGTCTGCATGATCAGCCTGTAGGGAGGGACGGCCCTGGCTCAGACTGACTCGAAAGTGAGGGAAAAGAGGTGGGTCTTTAGGCGGGACATAAAAGCTTGAAGAGTGGGCGACAATTTGACATGGGGGGGCAGGTCGTTCCAGAGCCTGGGGGCTACCGCTGAGAAGGCTCGGTCTCCCCTGGTCTTTTTCTTGGTTTTAGGGACTACCAGCCGCAGCTGATCAGCTGACCTCAAAGCCCTTGAGGGGGTGTACACCTTAAGGAGGTCGGAGATGAACTGAGGGGCCAGCCCATTAAGCAATTTAAAAATAAAGAACAGAATCTTAAAATGAACTCTAAAATGGACAGGAAGTCAGTGGAGGGAAGCCAGAGTTGGGGTGATGTCGTCATGCTGTAAGCGGCCGAGCCGCAGCGTTTTGTACAAGCTGCAGGCGTGCCAGCGAGGTCTGGTTTAGGGCGGCATACAGTGCATTACAATCAGTCATAGTCGTAGAGTCATAGTCTAGTGTGTTGAAAAAAGGCATGAATCATATTATTATAATGTCTAGAATTATAGGAAAATAATAGGAAAATTCTCTATACTGAAAGAAAGTCAAAGTGTAGTATGTCAAAAACAATATATATAAAATAGAACGTCAAAAATGTCATAAAAGATAAATGGTATGATGAAAAATACAAAAATAAATCACAGTATATAAAGTAGAAAAAAGGTCATAAGGTCGTATGTTATCGTATAAGTATGTCAATAATATCTTAAAACCCATAAGGACCCACCGTGACACAGGTGTCACATGACCTTTAGATGTTCTGGAAAGTTCCTTATACAGCTTTAGCCTTCTTTGTGTCTCATGAAGTCCCTGAGTGACACACCCTGAACAGTCTGGTGGGTCCTTGGCCAGGTCATGTGATGTTGTGTTCCCATGACAACATGTCCATGGGCCAGGTCATTTGATGTTCTGTTCCCATGACAACATGTCCAAGATGTCCATGGGCCAGGTCATGTGATGTTGTGTTGCCATGACAACATGTCCAAGATGTCCATGTGCCACAATGAGCTACATTTGAAAAGCTTTTTTGGTTTTGTTGCTAAAGGTACAATTCAAGCCATTTAAGAATTAAAATGCTTACATAACATGTCCTTTGTTACATGTAACCTGTTGTGGAAACATTTATTGATCAAATTGATATGAAACAAATGAGACAAACATCGCTGTGACACTGGTGTCACATCGGGACTTTAACCCTAAACGTTCAGAGTAAACCGAAAGTGACATACAGTTGCAAGAAAAAGTATGTGAACCCTTTGGATTCTCCACACATAGCGTTGTGTGTTCCTTCCAAACAACTCAACTTTGGTTTCATCTGTCCACAGAATATTTTGCCAGTAGTGCTGTGGAACATCCAGGTGCTCTTTTGCAAACTTCAAACGTGCAGCAATGTTTTTTCTGGACAGCAGTGGCTTCCTCCGTGGTGTCCTTCCATGAACTCCATTCTTGTTCAGTGTTTTACGTATCGTAGATTCGTCAACAGAGATGTTAGCATGTGCCAGAGATTTCTTTAAGTCTCTAGCTGACACTCTAGGATTCTTCTTCACCTCATTGAGCATTCTGCGCTGTGCTCTTGCAGTCATCTTTACAGGACGGCCACTCCTAGGGAGAGTAGCAACAGTGCTGAACTTTCTCCATTTATAGACCATGTGTCTTACCGTGGACTGACGAACATCATGGCTTTTAGAGATACTTTTGTAACCCTTTCCAGCTTTATGCAAGTCAACAATTCTTAATCGTAGGTCTTCTGAGAGCTCTTTTGTGCGAGGCATGGTTCACATCTGGCAATGCTTCTTAAGAATAGCTCATTCAAAACTGGTGTGTATTTTTTATAGGGCAGGGCAGCTTTAACCAACACCTCCAATCTCGTCTCATTGATTGGACTCCAGGTTGGCTGACTCCTGACTCCAATTAGCTCTTGAAGAAGTCTTTAGCCTAGGGGTTCACATACTTTTTCCACCCTGCACTGTGAATGTTTACATGGTGTGTTCAATAAAAACATGAAAACATATAATTGTTTGTGTGGTATTAGTTTAAGCAGACTGTGTTTGTCTATTAGATGAAGATCAGAACACATTTTATGACCAACTTATGCAGAAATCCAGGTAATTCCAAAGGGTTCACATACTTTTTCTTGCAACTGTATCCTCCTGGGACCCAGCCCATTGAAAATGTCCACTGTAGTGGCCATTTTGTTAACATGCATCTCCTTTTACTCTTTTCAGCTCTATCCCTGGTGTGCTGTACAGAGGACATCATGGGCTTTCCAGTGAGATGTCATTGGTTAAAATTGCATGCTGGGAAGTTCCTCTTTCTTTTCATCCAAAATGGCTGGCATACGAAAAACAAAATTGTATAGAAGCAGGAGGAGAAGTCAAATATTGTTGAATAATTGTAATTTTTACCATGGAAATCATATATGTTCTTGTTTATTAACATGTGAGGAACTATATAATTAGTTCTGAAAGCAATTAAATAATTCAAGTTTTCAAATAACAGCCCTTTCATAAATGTCCATTCTAGTGGACATCAGGACTATCTTCATGGACTTTATGACTCAATATTGTTGCAGGAGACGGAACTGAAGCAGACATTTTCTGTACCAGATAGTTCAGGGAGATTCAGATGTTGAGCTCTCAGATGATGAGAGAGATGAGGCTTTCACACCTGGGATAGAAGAGGGTCAAGAAGAAGGGGGGGAAAGATGCAGGAGGCTCCATGAGCGCACAGACACAGACAGAGAGACAGATAGGGACGAGCTGGAAAGACATGGCCCTCTGTGGGCCAAGAGTAGCACGTATGTCTTATTGTTGTTTTTATTTTAAGTGGAGCCATGAAAAATGAGAATTGCCTCAGGAATGCCAGCTTTGTTCCTGTGAGCATGGTCAAATGGAGACCACATCCATCAAACTAGTCGAGATGACCACAGCCGTGCCGACTGGAGTCAATGAGGTACTTTCCCAGTACATCGACTACAAAGTCTTTGAAGATCTGGAAAGATTCACCAAAAACCAAACTAGTTTTGTATTGACCAAATAAACAGCAATGTTCAGATCAATTACTTATTTAAGTTTTAAATAAAGGTGAATGTATTATTGTATTAATATCACTCTATAACCATAATACGTTACATAGTCTATCTTTTCATTTTGGCTGTCTTTTCAAACTAAAATGGTCCCGACGTCCTCTACAGTGGACATACTGTAACATTTAAACATTTGTGTTATTTCGATAGCACATTTAATAAAATTGTAACATTTAAAAATAAAAAAAGTCTAAATTGCAAGATGTTTTTTTAACCCTAAATAGGTAGGAAATCACAAAAAAAAGGAAATTGGAAGACACTTTTTTTCCTTGGATCCCAGGAGGATATATGCACAATTAGAAATATGATTATGATCTGCTCAGTTAATTTAGCTGATTCAATTATATTGAGTTAATATGTTCTTATTCTTCAATGCAAAGAATGTTCAAACTCATTTAAACCAAAAAATCATCCTCATTAATTAAGTTATAAATAAGAGTTACTTTACCATTAATGCCCAATGTGACATATACGTCACTTTTCAGATATGTGACACTAGGGGGTTTACCTGTCAGAAAGGTGTTCTAGGTGGTCTATTTAGTCTAAATGATATGTTAATTTCCCCAAAAGTAGAAATGGGTCCGGGTTCTTATGGGTTAAAAAATAAATAGTATGGTATCTTATCTTAGAATTTATCAGAACCAACCAACTCATAGTAGGCTATAGTCTGTCATAGTATAACAATGTCAAAAATATCTTGGTAGGAATGTCAGAATTTATGAGAAAAAGCCACAGAGTATGTTTGAAAATTCATAAAAAAATCATAGGTTAGTTTGTCGAAATGTATCTTAAAAACAATCATATCAAAGTCTGTCAAAATATTAAAAAACTACAAAAATAATCCGTTTCACTTCCGGCACAGCAGGTGGCGCCAAAGCCTCAACGTGACGTCACCACCAGGAGAAAACAAACATGGCCGACAGCGAGTACTTAATGGCTAAAGTTAGCGACAAGCGTTGGTAATTTCTGCGAAACTCTCAGTATTTGCTGCAGGTATTTGTACTTTACTGCACCCGATAGCTGTCACACTACACTCTGCTCCATCTCACACGTGATTTTGGAGTTTTAAGTTTATTTGTGTCGGTCCGTAAAAGGCTTTTTCTAAAACCGGACGTTAGCATTAAGGGTTAGCCACGTTAGCATCCTGCATGCTTTTGTTTTTGTGATTTAATGCTACAGGACTGGCGTTTTTCTAACTGGATTTAAGCGTTTTAAGTGGATTTATCCCGGATTTGTTTTGTTTTGTATTGTTGGTGGGGTCCAACGAACAGCCAGCTCCCAAACAAAGCCATATTTCTTCTTAAAACAGACCTTTTTTGACCACCTGGACTATTTTTGTAGTCATTACGGGACTTACGTTGGATTTTCTCGGTAGTTTTGTTGCATTGTATTGCTGGTGTTCTCCATTTAGAACCAGCTCCCAAAGAACTATACTTTTCTATAAAACAGACACTACTTTGACCCTCTGGACTTCCCCTGTTTGTGATCATTTCTCCTGTAAACATGGACCCAAAACGGCTTCACGGTAAACACCACATTAGTGGAGGTGGAAACAGCAGCAGTGATTCAAGCTGCGAATCCCCGGCCTCTCCGTCTCATCTACCCGCAAACAGAGCCTCTCTGCCCGGGGCGAACGCCTTCGCAAACGACGGCAGCTTCATGGAGATGTTCAAGAAGAAGATGGAGCAAGAGGAGGAGAAGAAGAGGAAAAAGGAGAGCGAGCAAACGACGGCAGGAGGAGAAGATCAGCAGGAGGAAGGAGGACAGACTTCAGTGGAAAAGAAGCTCCCTCCAGTGACAAGCTTTGTAAGGGGTTTGGCAGTTGTAAGATGACACCTAAGTCATTACATCCTGAAATAATGGCAACTATTGCAGTCATTTTTGCTGCATTTCACAACTTGCAAGGACAGGCAGACATCAGTGGGAAATATGAGCTTTGTACGGGGTTTGAAGGAGACTTTATTTATCCCTCACAGGGAGTTGTAAGATGAGATAAAAGTAGCAGAACATCCATATATAAACCACCATGACTCTAAGTGACACACATTACACCCTGACATAATGGCAAATATGTCAGTCGTTTTTGTTGCATTTCACCACGTATGCAATATTCAAAAGCTTTATTGTCATGTGCACAAGAGCTACAGAAACACCTTCTTACACAAAGCTCCTGCAACACAAGACATACGACACATGAAGCCGGAAGATAGCGGTGATATTTGAGGGAGCAGTGGAGGGTAGGGGTGCCCCTCATGGTGGCCGTGGTGCTGCGGCTGAATGTAGACCTTCTTCTGGTTTAGTCTTCTCCTTCATTGCCAGTCAGCTTCAGGGGCTCCTGTAACGGTTTCAGTCTTCTATCCCCTAACCCAGGTGGGGAAGCGCAGAGGCGGCGTGTTCCTTAAGACCGGCATGGTTGCGAAGAAGCTGAAAGACGAGACAGAAGTGAGTGGAGTCGATGTGATGTGTGTAATTTGCACGGGTGAAATATGATAAATAGACTTACACGCTTGCTTCTATTTTCACATTTAAACAGAGAGGGCAAAAGTACACACATCCTTTACTCAAGTAGAAGTACACATCCTTTACTCAAGTAGAAGTACACATCATTTACTCAAGTAGAAGTACACATCCTTTACTCAAGTAGAAGTACACATCCTTTACTCAAGTAGAAGTACACATAATTTACTCAAGTAGAAGTACACACATCCTTTACTCAAGTAGAAGTACACATCCTTTACTCAAGTAGAAGTACACATCATTTACTCAAGTAGAAGTACACATCCTTTACTCAAGTAGAAGTACACATCCTTTACTCAAGTAGAAGTACACACATCCTTTACTCAAGTAGAAGTACACATCCTTTACTCAAGTAGAAGTACACATCATTTACTCAAGTAGAAGTACACACATCCTTTACTCAAGTAGAAGTACACACATCCTTTACTCAAGTAGAAGTACACACATCCTTTACTCAAGTAGAAGTACACACATCCTTTACTCAAGTAGAAGTACACACATCCTTTACTCAAGTAGAAGTACACATCCTTTACTCAAGTAGAAGTACACATCCTTTACTCAAGTAGAAGTACACATAATTTACTCAAGTAGAAGTACACACATCCTTTACTCAAGTAGAAGTACACATCCTTTACTCAAGTAGAAGTACACATAATTTACTCAAGTAGAAGTACACACATCCTTTACTCAAGAAGAAGTACACACATCCTTTACTCAAGTAGAAGTACACACATCCTTTACTCAAGTAGAAGTACACATCCTTTACTCAAGTAGAAGTACACATCCTTTACTCAAGTAGAAGTACACATCCTTTACTCAAGTAGAAGTACACATCATTTACTCAAGTAGAAGTACACACATCATTTACTCAAGTAGAAGTACACACATCCTTTACTCAAGTAGAAGTACACACATCCTTTACTCAAGTAGAAGTACACACATCTTTTACTCAAGTAGAAGTACACACATCCTTTACTCAAGTAGAAGTACACACATCCTTTACTCAAGTAGAAGTACACACATCCTTTACTCAAGTAGAAGTACACATCCTTTACTCAAGTAGAAGTACACATCCTTTACTCAAGTAGAAGTACACATCATTTACTCAAGTAGAAGTACACACATCCTTTACTCAAGTAGAAGTACACACATCCTTTACTCAAGTAGAAGTACACACATCCTTTACTCAAGTAGAAGTACACACATCTTTTACTCAAGTAGAAGTACACACATCCTTTACTCAAGTAGAAGTACACACATCCTTTACTCAAGTAGAAGTACACACATCCTTTACTCAAGTAGAAGTACACATCCTTTACTCAAGTAGAAGTACACATCCTTTACTCAAGTAGAAGTACACACATCTTTTACTCAAGTAGAAGTACACACATCTTTTACTCAAGTAGAAGTACACATCCTTTACTCAAGTAGAAGTACACACATCTTTTACTCAAGTAGAAGTACAGATACTCGTGTTTTAAAATACTCTGGTGAAAGTAGAAGTACTGACTAAACTTCTTTACTCAAGTAGAAGTACACGCATCCTTTACTCAAGTAGAAGTACACACATCCTTTACTCAAGTAGAAGTACACATCCTTTACTCAAGTAGAAGTACACACATCTTTTACTCAAGTAGAAGTACACATCCTTTACTCAAGTAGAAGTACACACATCTTTTACTCAAGTAGAAGTACAGATACTCGTGTTTTAAAATACTCTGGTGAAAGTAGAAGTACTGACTAAACTTCTTTTCTCAAGTAAAAGTAAAGAGGCTTTGAAATGTACCTCAGTAAAAAGTACCCATAGCTAGCAGCTGTTTTAAAGAGTACCTGACCTCCCTTTATATTAATAGAACAATAATGTCATTGTTAGCTAATGAATGTTTCCATGCTGAACAACGGCAACATGACAACGTTTCCATTGGTCCCTCTTCTTTAGAGAAGACCAGGAAATGATGGATACACGGATCGTGTTCAAATCAATAGGCACGCAATGACTCTAAATAATAATGATCACGCATCAAACACACATTCAGACTAAAGGAACCAGCTGTTTGGAAAATGTGAGAAGTAGAAAGTACAGGTATTTGTGTTCAACATGTAAGAAGTAGAAAGTACAGGTATTTGTGTTCAACATGTAAGAAGTAGAAAGTACAGGTATTTGTGTTCAACATGTGAGAAGTAGAAAGTACAGGTATTTGTGTTCAACATGTAAGAAGTAGAAAGTACAGGTATTTGAGTTCAACATGTAAGAAGTAGAAAGTACAGGTATTTGGGTTCAACATGTAAGAAGTAGAAAGTACAGGTATTTGTGTTCAACATGTGAGAAGTAGAAAGTACAGGTATTTGGGTTCAACATGTAAGAAGTAGAAAGTACAGGTATTTGAGTTCAACATGTAAGAAGTAGAAAGTACAGGTATTTGGGTTCAACATGTAAGAAGTAGAAAGTACAGGTATTTGGGTTCAACATGTAAGAAGTAGAAAGTACAGGTATTTGAGTTCAACATGTAAGAAGTAGAAAGTACAGGTATTTGGGTTCAACATGTAAGAAGTAGAAAGTACAGGTATTTGAGTTCAACATGTTAGAAGTAGAAAGTACAGGTATTTGGGTTCAACATGTAAGAAGTAGAAAGTACAGGTATTTGAGTTCAACATGTAAGAAGTAGAAAGTACAGGTATTTGTGTTCAACATGTAAGAAGTAGAAAGTACAGGTATTTGAGTTCAACATGTAAGAAGTAGAAAGTACAGGTATTTGGGTTCAACATGTAAGAAGTAGAAAGTACAGGTATTTGTGTTCAACATGTAAGAAGTAGAAAGTACAGGTATTTGGGTTCAACATGTAAGAAGTAGAAAGTACAGGTATTTGAGTTCAACATGTAAGAAGTAGAAAGTACAGGTATTTGAGTTCAACATGTAAGAAGTAGAAAGTACAGGTATTTGGGTTCAACATGTAAGAAGTAGAAAGTACAGGTATTTGGGTTCAACATGTAAGAAGTAGAAAGTACAGGTATTTGTGTTCAACATGTAAGAAGTAGAAAGTACAGGTATTTGAGTTCAACATGTAAGAAGTAGAAAGTACAGGTATTTGGGTTCAACATGTAAGAAGTAGAAAGTACAGGTATTTGTGTTCAACATGTGAGAAGTAGAAAGTACAGGTATTTGGGTTCAACATGTAAGAAGTAGAAAGTACAGGTATTTGAGTTCAACATGTAAGAAGTAGAAAGTACAGGTATTTGGGTTCAACATGTAAGAAGTAGAAAGTACAGGTATTTGGGTTCAACATGTAAGAAGTAGAAAGTACAGGTATTTGAGTTCAACATGTAAGAAGTAGAAAGTACAGGTATTTGGGTTCAACATGTAAGAAGTAGAAAGTACAGGTATTTGAGTTCAACATGTTAGAAGTAGAAAGTACAGGTATTTGGGTTCAACATGTAAGAAGTAGAAAGTACAGGTATTTGAGTTCAACATGTAAGAAGTAGAAAGTACAGGTATTTGTGTTCAACATGTAAGAAGTAGAAAGTACAGGTATTTGAGTTCAACATGTAAGAAGTAGAAAGTACAGGTATTTGGGTTCAACATGTAAGAAGTAGAAAGTACAGGTATTTGTGTTCAACATGTAAGAAGTAGAAAGTACAGGTATTTGGGTTCAACATGTAAGAAGTAGAAAGTACAGGTATTTGAGTTCAACATGTAAGAAGTAGAAAGTACAGGTATTTGAGTTCAACATGTAAGAAGTAGAAAGTACAGGTATTTGTGTTCAACATGTAAGAAGTAGAAAGTACAGGTATTTGAGTTCAACATGTAAGAAGTAGAAAGTACAGGTATTTGGGTTCAACATGTAAGAAGTAGAAAGTACAGGTATTTGGGTTCAACATGTAAGAAGTAGAAAGTACAGGTATTTGTGTTCAACATGTAAGAAGTAGAAAGTACAGGTATTTGTGTTCAACATGTAAGAAGTAGAAAGTACAGGTATTTGGGTTCAACATGTAAGAAGTAGAAAGTACAGGTATTTGTGTTCAACATGTAAGAAGTAGAAAGTACAGGTATTAGCAGTACTCAAGTTGTAAAAAGAAATCAGGGGGGATGGTGGATTTTATAGGGACATAATTTGTGCTGATAACCCGCCGAGGGTGGGAGACCAACCAGCATAAAGATAATTATTATACTCCTAAAACAACATGCATGTTATGGATGTTCAGATACTCCTGTCATTGCTCTTGACCAAGGCACCTCAGAATTAGAGTCGGTCCCCGGGCTGCCATGGCACCACTAACATTTAGGGTCAAATGCAGAGGACAATTAGTGCACAATCTTTTTTTCACTTTAATTGAAAGGGGGGGAGGGGATACAAAAATGTGGTCTATGGCACAAATCTTGTAGGTTAACAGTCCCTCGTTTATTATTCAGATGGATCAACTGATTACACTAATAATAAAGTCAAAATTGTTTTTAGAATATTGAATTATAGTGTATTTTTTCAAAAAAGCAGTTACTGGTATACGATCAAAACTGGTATCTAAAGGGTTACATTTGTATCGTAATTAATTTAATCATTGTGTAAATTAAACACATTTAGCCACTTTGAGCACCTGTAAAAGCGCTTACAAAATAAATCTATTTTATATATATAAATAAAATAATAGATTTATTTTATATATAAATAAAATAATAGATTTATTTTATATATAAATAAAATAATAGATTTATTTTATATATAAATAAAATAATAGATTTATTTTGTGTTCAACATGTGAGAAGTGCTCAAAGTGGCATTACAGAGGTAGTAAAAAAAAAGGACATAAATATAGTGTCATCATATTCATAACATATATATATGATTCTTTAATGGGACATAACAAGTACTTTTTTTTTGTACTTTAAGTATATTCTGATGCCATTTGTTTTTTG
This sequence comes from Gymnodraco acuticeps, assembly GCF_902827175.1. Classification (NCBI taxonomy): domain Eukaryota; kingdom Metazoa; phylum Chordata; class Actinopteri; order Perciformes; family Bathydraconidae; genus Gymnodraco; species Gymnodraco acuticeps. The sequence goes on along the minus strand of NW_022990854.1, from coordinate 78,311 downwards.
ACGATGTGGTAAATACTAATAGATCTGAGCATGGGCGTAGGAAGCATCCTCAATGTGGGCGGGACAATTTATGGTGTTGGGATATATATTTTTTAAATCCTCTGGAGCAGAGAGGAGCTGTGGATTATTGTTATTGATGAATGCATCAGTGTTTCTTAGGGTCAAGAACACTAAACTCACAACTTAAAATGAAAGTGTTTAGTTTATTTAACAAAAGAACACATGACAGTATAGATTACTTGCAAATCAATTCTATATATATATATATCTTTAATTTTATTTATTTTTTAAAGTGAACTATCTAAACCTCAGAGTCCTTTACCTCACTGAGCTGTAGCTCTCAGTCTGACAGGAGAGGACTCTTCCTCCACCTCTTTAATAAAAGAGCCTTATATCCGGGTGCTAGTGGAGCATGCTCGTGAACTGTTAGCGCTGGAACCTCGCAGCGTGGAAACTGGCGCGCATAATTTTACAACTAAAGACACAGCTACACAAAAGACGCAGCATGTGTACGGCTCAGAGAATCTGCCTTGGTACAAAGTAGCAGTGAAAACATGGCACGGAGTTTCATTGATTTGGGCATTCTCACAATGAGCAAGTGGAATGGATTTGATAGTGAAGCTCTGACACAGCGCTCTACAAAGAGTGGCGACGGACTTTCCACATAGTAAAAGTGGAGGGTCTAAACTAATCATTTTAAAAGGTGGGGGGGACTTGTCAACGCCCATGGATCTGAGTGCTTCTTCCATCTTACGTTAATCCCCTTGTGTTTCCTTCTTCCTCAGCGAGAGCCAGGCAAGAGCGATGCCTGGTCATCGTACATGGCCGAGGTAAAAAAGTACAAAGCTCACCAGTGTGGCGACGACGATAAAACCCGACCTCTCGTCAAGTAAAAACTCCGTCAGGCGGGATCAAACTACAAAGTGTTGAGAGGGGAAGCCACCTGGAGACGTTCCTCCTGCTCTCTCCAGACTTCCTGTTCCAGAATCCATCCTCATGAAGTCTCTCACAAACTGCTTCAGACCCTCCTCCCTTCCTTTTTGTATTTCATGTACTTTATTTTGCTTTGTTTGTCTCGTTGGGATGTCAGAAGGTGTTTCAGGATCCGTTTATTTTTTGATCATATTGTTTCATGTTTTCAATTCTTTGTCTGGGTTCAGTTTGGGCATTTTTAGTTAGTTTGGATTTGATTTTAAAGCCGAATCAAGGTGTCAATTAAATCTACACTGCCCAATGACCCGTGGTGTTGTGCTTCAGTTTTGTTTGATCCTCTTACAGATGCTGCCTTAAAGGAATGTTTCCCACAACAATAGTATCGTTTTCAATAACTCACCTTGTGTTACCTTTTTTAAAAGAGGCCCTATTTTACTTTTTGAGGACTCTTTAAAGTAGAAACACTACATACTGATATACACCTGAACATCAGCAGGAGAGGACTCTTTAAAGTAGAGACACTACATACTGATATACACCTGAACATCAGCAGGAGAGGACTCTTTAAAGTAGAGACACCACATACTGATATACACCTGAACATCAGCAGGAGAGGACTCTTTAAAGTAGAGACACCACATACTGATATACACCTGAACATCAGCAGGAGAGGACTCTTTAAAGTAGAGACACTACATACTGATATACACCTGAACATCAGCAGGAGAGGACTCTTTAAAGTAGAGACACTACATACTGATATACACCTGCAAGTGAGCATAATATCCTCTTTGAAATCATAAAAGGAAAACCTTTTATATTTGCCTTTCCTCCACTCAGCGGCGAATAAAAATAAGAAGTTTTGATGTAAATAGGAGACTGCAAAGTGCTTCCCAAATATGAATTTTTGCTAAAACGATAACTTAGACACTTCTGCATGAACAGTCCCACTCTCAAAGGCTTCCAAGTGCTTTAAATAGTAAGGTTTAAAGGTCCCATGTCATGCTTTTCCTGTTATTACCCGTCCCCTTGTGTTATGAAGGTTTTTCTGCATGTAAACGGTCTGCAGAGTCAAAACCCTCAAAGTACTCCCTGTAGCGAGTAAAACTCTAACACAGAAAATACCTGTGTATGCTGCCCCAGAACGCCTCGTTGGAGATTTCTCTTTTTCTTCCTGGGTACAGTGACGTGCCCATACCCAAATGGACCAATCCGCGGACTTCCTCACACACTCCATCTTTTCTCAGCTGCAGCTCCGCCGATTTCTCCTCCCTGGGACGCGGCGAGGCTGTGAGTCGGTGTGTGAGCACACACACAAACTCCCAGCCAGGCTGTGGTGTGTGTGTGTTCGGGCTGGGTTTCACTGTCTCGCAGACGGCCACTGGGCTCACAGGGGGGAAGGGGGGGGGGCAGGACCTCCAACAAGCCGTGTAGGACAGAGAGTGAATACACATACTATACAGAGATGCTGTTTGAGAAACCAATGTGAGTTTGGAACATTGCACAATTTAAATGTATTCTAGTAGAACTCAACAATGGAATTATGATCAGCAGAAATGACCATGACACGGGACCTTTAAGTGAAAAAACAACATGATTAACAGAATACATTAGAATTAGCTTTTACTATAAGAGTTTGTAAACATGTTTGATATAGATTTACCCAATTCATCAAGGTTTTTGATTCACTGGAGGCGAGCAATGAAGCAATGCATCACAGGATGAAGAATTGATATAAAAATGATACTTTATCTGGGGTGAAATACTCCTTTAGGTGCTCAGAAAAACATTGGTTTCAACCCCAAACCCTTCACTCTCATTTGACTTCAATGCAAGACCCTGTTAAAGAATTTCAGACTTCAAGTGACTCCGTTGAGAAGGGAAATTATTTAATTAAAAGCAAGTTCTATACAGAAATTCATTCAAGAGTTCAAGTACAATAAAAAAACAAAAAGCGTACAGCTCTCATTGAAAAAACAAAAAGCTCAAACACAGGTATCAGTGATAATTACATGATAAAAACAGACAAACTGACCATGCATCAGAGAGGGAGACACACGAAGGCACACGCTCAATCCCAGCTACCAAAACCTTTCACACACTCGTACACACACCTAAAAATCCCATTCATCCTTCTCCCTGTCCACAGTGATATAGGTCTATCTTGTAAACATTGACAACTGTTTGTCATTTCATTTTGCGGCATAGAGAGGTGCAGGAATGAGTCCTAAAACCCGAAAAGGAGTCAGCATTTTTAGCACTTCCTGACCCCTGGTCTAAAAGCCAATGTTTTTTTAACTTGGTTTTGAGCCTGAAATAAGGTCAACACGAACATTAACTTATTTTACTTCACGCTAGCCCTAAGAGTTGTTTCGGACCAAATGGAAAGTTTAAGGTCAGCAGGACTGCCTGAATTTAACACACAAAAAGACTCCTGGTCATTTTAGCTTTTAACCGACACGTCACATGTGGACCGGGTTCAAGCTGAGGACGTTGTTATTACGTGGGCCCTGTTTAACTATAAGGGCGCACTACAGGGTTAAATGAATGGCCAACAAAACGTAAAAAATCCAACTTATACTTGGTTTTATACACAAGTGTCTTACATCAACACTGAACATGTCTCGTTTATCTTCAGACGCTGCGTCTCAATGTCTGAACTACTGTGCTCACATGAGTGCATAACTGCGTCAGTAAAAACCCCACTGATGAATTTAAAAACAGCGGTTGTTAACAAGTGACTAAATGAGACTACTAGACGGCATCACGACCAACATTAGCCGCCTTTAGCTTAGCAGTGGTGACGTGAAGTCATGTGACCGTTCTGTAGTTCCTTTATAGCCTAACATTAGCCGCCTTTAGCTTAGCAGTGGTGACGTGAAGTCATGTGACCGTTCTGTAGTTCATTTATTGCCTAATGTTACTTTATGCAAGTGGTGTTAACGTGTGGAGATTATCCTGCTGATCAAAACATGTAAGTATCATGTTTTTATACAGAGTTCATTTTTTTTCAATAATCCAAAATCTCATGAAAAAAATCCCATTGTCTTTTTGCAGAGGGAACAGAGAGCAGCTAACTTCCGGGTCAACCTACAAAAATATGTCATCCCTGCACCGCTCTATAGTATTTAAACGTTATCAAATCACCTTAAAAAAAAGTTATATTTCACTGTGGTTTTTATGAAAAGTGGATCCTCTCAGATCCAGGAAGTATAACACGGTGCTCCTTTTATTAGAGTCCTCCGTCCCCTGAAGCTCCTCCTGATTCTACTCCTGGTCGTTTCCTGACCCCGGGGTATCATAGCGTCTTCCTCTTAGCGTCGCCCCCCTGGCTTTGAGTGACATCTGGATGGGGGACAATACACATGTTAGAAGGTCACCTATTATGCAAAATCCACTTCTTCATGTCTCTTCTACATCAACACGTGTCCCCTCTTCTTCATGTCTCTTCTACATCACCATGTGTCCCCTCTTCTTCATGTCTCTTCTACATCAACATGTGTCCCCTCTTCTTCATGTCTCTTCTACATCAACATGTGTCCCCTCTTCTTCATGTCTCTTCTACATCAACATGTGTCCCCTCTTCTTCATGTCTCTTCTACATCAACATGTGTCTCCTCTTCTTCATGTCTCTTCTACATCAACATGTGTCCCTCTTCTTCATGTCTCTTCTACATCAACATGTGTCTCCTCTTCTTCATGTCTCTTCTACATCAACATGTGTCCCCTCTTCTTCATGTCTCTTCTACATCAACATGTGTCCCCTCTTCTTCATGTCTCTTCTACATCAACATGTGTCCCCTCTTCTTCATGTCTCTTCTACATCAACATGTGTCCCCTCTTCTCCATGTCTCTTCTACATCAACATGTGTCCCCTCTTCTTCATGTCTCTTCTACATCAACATGTGTCCCCTCTTCTCCATGTCTCTTCTACATCAACATGTGTCCCCTCTTCTTCATGTCTCTTCTACATCAACATGTGTACCCTCTTCTTCATGTCTCTTCTACATCAACATGTGTCCCCTCTTCTCCATGTCTCTTCTACATCAACATGTGTCCCCTCTTCTTCATGTCTCTTCTACATCAACATGTGTCCCCTCTTCTTCATGTCTCTTCTACATCAACATGTGTCCCCTCTGTGGAAAGAGACTCTGAAAGTTTCAGGAACAAAGATTCTCTCTCTTTTTGTCCTGATCCATTTCTATCTGAAAATGAGCTGATCAGATTTTGGCCACTTTGTGATGTCATAACGATGTTTTGTCTTGTGTAACCATTAGCCAATCAGCAACCAAGGTAACCCCCCCCCTCCCCCCTTATCACCTGAATCTCCTCTAGAGCACCATTGAGTTCTTTGTAACCAAATGTCTCTCAGAGGGGCGTGGGGAGGGGCTCCTTATTTTCATCTAAAGTAACAGACAGAGAATCAGCACTTTGGAAACAGGGCTGAAACAGAGGGGATTATGGGTAATGCTGCAATGATCTGTTTGGTATTTCAGCCAATCAGAGACAGGCTCTGGATATATCTGAGAGCTGTGATATATTGATGAGAAACAGTATAATAGGAATTGGAAAATCGGAAAAGACATAATGGACGACGGATAAAAATGAGTACATGAAGACATGCTGACGCCAACAAACAAGCAACAGGACGAGAACACCAGACACTTGAGAGGGGGAGGGGGGTTAGTGGAGCAGGCTTTGAGGAGGGGAGGGGGGGGGGGATTTTACCTGAGAAAGCGAGCTGCAAGTGAGGAGGCAGAGCAACCTGAGACCCTGACTGGAGACTCTTATACAGATCTGAGGAGACAGGACAAGGGAACAAGGAGGGAAGGGAAGGAGGTGAGGAAGGTGGGAGGTAATGACAGCCCAACAGAGGAGGAGGAGGAGGAGGAAGAGGAAGAGGAAGAGGAAGAGGAAGAGGAGGAGGAGGAGGAGGAGGAGGAGGAGGAGGAGGAGGAGGAGGAGGAGGAGGAGGAGGAGGAGGAGGAGGAGGAGGAGGAGGAGGAGGTAGAAGAACAATCAGGTGAAATATATGTGGAAAAGAGGGAGGGATTTGGGGGGAAATGAAGAAAACAAAATGGAATAATGTCAGACAGGAGAAAAATCACATCTGACAAACAGTATGGTGATAAACAGACGCTATAACATAAAACACAGAACAACACACCGCCTGATGCGTCAACAAATACTTCACTGATAGCGTATTTCCACTACAGCGCTGAGCTCGCTTTAAGCGAGCCGTGCCCGGCCCGTTTTTGGTTGCGTTTCCACTTGGCGTAGTTCCGGCTAGCGGGTACTTTTTCAGTTTTTCTGGCCCCATAAAATTGAGGTTCTTTCCGGGCCAACCAGGCTGAGTCGGGCTGAGTATGCTAAACTAGAGAGAGAATCGCTGGCAAGGGGGCTACAACTACAACAAGATGAACATATTTGACCGTGATTTAATTGTAATACACGTTTCAAAATGATGCCGAAGTAACAACATACTGATACCGGTTAGTAAAAACCATGAATTAATGCTTTGACAACTCTGCAGACAGACGGCAGGCGAAAAACCCTTTTAAAAGGCGTGTTAAGCTAACGCAGTATATGCTCCGACCGTCCACACTCACAACAACAGCCTACGGACATAAATAAAGCAGCGACTGTATTCGCCATGACACAGGCAGTCTGTGGTTTGTACTTGTTTAACTTCTGTCTAGTTTCTGAACAGATATGAGGAGCTGTGAGCTCTGAGTGCTAACAGCTAACGGCTGATGTTGGTTTTGTGTTTCTCATTGAAGATGACGTCACGGCTCCGCCTACACTGCGTTACTATAGTTACTGCCCCAGCTACTAAACTGTAATGGAGACACAGCATAAAGTGAGCCTGGCCTACCAAGGCCTAACTATACCGTACTAAGCAGTGCGAGGTCCTGCAGTGCAAATGCGCCATTAGACTATTGATGCATATGAAGTACCTGCAACCTACTATTTTAAGAAGAACCCACATTTTTGTATACGTACACTACCTAATATCTCAATTGTTAAACCTCATCATTACAATTGAAAAGGTTTAGAAGTACTGAAGCTCAAATGTACTTTAAGTATTAAGTATGCTGAATGGCTTATAGTCAAATATTATCAAAGTATTTTTACACATCATGTCAATTTAATGCTATTGTTTGTTACTGTTGAGCCAGTTTTACAGTATGTTCCTCCAAATGGTCGTGGAGTAGAAGTATATTTAACATAAAACGAAAATACTCAAGTAAAGTACAAGTACGTCAAAACCATGGTCAAAACAGTACTTAAGTTAATGTACTTAGTGACACGCCCCACTAGCTTTTAATGTGTTAAAATGAGCTTTTAGAGCGGTGTGATTATATTATCCGTAACGCTTTACGACAATAATCTTCAAAATATAAGAATAACGTTTTTTTTTACACGTGATGTCAATGCAATGCTGCTGCTGTATGATGACAATACAGATATATTCTATTCTTCTAGTCTTGTTGAGCCAGTTTCATAATATGTTCCTCCAAATGGTGGTTGAGTAGAAGTACGTGTAGCATTTAAGGCGAGACACGGCAGGCAAAAACATCGTTTTTCAAGTACTGGTCAATTTTGAGATTTTGTGCTATTTTGATTCCATAACATGTTTTCTTTCAGGCTTTTGGAAGGAAAACGTACAAAATACACATTTAAGTGTTTATTTTACTATAGTTTGTCTATTTGCGTCTGTAGATTTATCCTAAATTCACCAAAAGTTAGCATTCTAACGTAACATAAAGTACCGCGACCGCTGTGTGCACCATGTCAACAGAGGTATCGCTGGAAAGCTCCGTCTCTCCTGCACAATCTCATCGGATCCAAATATGGTCATTTCCTTTGTATCAGCAACCAATCGTGAAAGCACAAAGGGGTCTTAAACCAAGAAACGAAATCTCATTGGCTGGTGTCAATTTCTGACAACGTGATTCGTTCAGATGCGTCACGTGGTGTGCTAAAACACTTCCTGGTTAGCTTTCAGCTAGAAATTGAAATCTCAAAATGCCAAAAGAACGGCGAAAAAAACGTTCACAGAGAAGACGACAACAATTGTCACTTGCACGAAGCAAGGTTATATAAAAAAAAATGACCCTGGACATGAAATACCTTCACGGAGTGCGTCGATGCGCAAGCTGTCATCCAAAGAACAGAGGGTTTAGCTAGCGCCTCACTGCAATCTTTAAAGGTCGTTTTCTCAAAATGAGTTTTTTCTCCTACTCTGAGTTCGAAATTTCAACTTCAGTAGCACGTAGAGACACCAAACCTTCCCGTTATATTCCTATCAATATTATGAAGGCTTTTACAGAAGGGTTTGTTCATATATCATTCATAGCCTGAATTATACAACATTTTATACCTAAAAACATGGCGAAAATGGATATTTTAGGGCTGTTGACAGTATTTTCTGATTTATGGAGTGATAAAAAGAGATATCCAATATCCCTTCTGTAAAAGCCTTAGATACTAATATGACTACAAAATGAAACAAGAATTTTGAATCTGGCTTTATCCAAAGTTCAGATTTCGATTCCTGAAATGTGTTAAAATATGTGCATATTTAATGAGATAATGGTTCATTTGCATATTTAAACATGCTATTTCAGAAACTTGTAATACAAAAGACAATTGCCTTATTGTAAGTAATTAACTGGAGAAATTTCTAGCTGATACCTTTAAGTTAAAAAAATTACCCTATTCACCTGGGGTGTCTCGCCTTAATGGCAAAACTCAAGTAAATCATCTCAAAATAAGTTATAAAAACTTGAGAAAAATCGTTTTTTTTTTTACATTAAACAACTTCAAATGTTAAATGGTATGTGAGGGTTGTAATGTAACAACTCACTCTGAGTGAGGGTGGAGAAGGCGGCGCTGTTTGCTGCGTTGCTGCTGTTGGAGGAGGAGGAGGAGCTGAGAGGAGGAAGGTTCAGCAGCTGGGGGAACTGGAAGGGCAGCGAGACAGGAACCAGACCCCCCAACATCCCAAAGCCCAGCCCGAGGGGGGAGCCGGAGCCCAGCAGACCGCCCCCTGCTGTGGAGACCTGGGGACGGGGGGGGTCATGTTAGAACAACTGTGTATTCAAGATATTTTAAAGGTCACCTATTATGCAAAATCCTCTTCTTCATGTCTCTTCTACATCAACATGTGTCCCCTCTTCTTCATGTCTCTTCTACATCAACATGTGTCCCCTCTTCTTCATGTCTCTTCTACATCAACATGTGTCCCCTCTTCTTCATGTCTCTTCTACATCAGCATGTGTCCCCTCTTCTTCATGTCTCTTCTACATCAACATGTGTCCCCTCTTCTTCATGTCTCTTCTACATCAACATGTGTCCCCCTCTTCTCCATGTCTCTTCTACATCAGCATGTGTCCCCTCTTCTCCATGTCTCTTCTACATCAACATGTGTCCCCTCTTCTTCATGTCTCTTCTACATCAACATGTGTCCCCTCTTCTTCATGTCTCTTCTACATCAACATGTGTCCCCTCTTCTTCATGTCTCTTCTACATCAGCATGTGTCCCCTCTTCTCCATGTCTCTTCTACATCAACATGTGTCCCCTCTTCTTCATGTCTCTTCTACATCAACATGTGTCCCCTCTGTGGAAAGAGACTCTGAAAGTTTCAGGAACAAAGATTCTCTCTCTTTTTGATCCATTTCTATAAAAACCTGTCTGAAAATGAGCTGATCAGATTTTGGCCACTTTGTGATGTCATAACGATGTTTTGTCTTGTGTAACCATTAGCCAATCACCAACCAAGGTAACCCCCCCCCCCCCACCTTATCACCTGAACCTCCTCCTAGAGCACCATTGAGTTCTTTTTAACCAAATCTCTCTCAGAGGGGCGTGGGGAGGGGCTCCTTATTTTCATCTGAAGTAACAGACAGAGAATCAGCACTTTGGAAACAGGGCTGAAACAGAGGGGATTATGGGTAATGCTGCAATGATCTGTTTGGTGTTTCAGCCAATCAGAGACAGGTTCTGGATATATCTGAGACCTGTGATATATTGATGAAAAACAGTAGAATAGGGGAACTTTAAATCAGACATCACATTATGTTTGTAAGCGAATTCATATCAAGGCAGCTCAATGGGTTTTCTTGTTCTGATAAGCAGTCGAGACGAGCTTCATCAGTTTTGCCAACTCTTTCCCAGATATGTAAACAATGGCGCATGTTCCCCGCATGGTACGACCTTCCTTCCCTCGACTATGATCCCTTTTAGCAACCTAGGTTTAAAACAAATGGAAGCTTTTTATACATAATTACATACATCAATGCAATGACGTCCACATTGAGTTAAACGTTAGTGGAAGATGCTGCGTCATAAAATCGCCGTGGAGAATCTCCTTACATCAGCGAGATGAAGACACCAAGCTGCGTGCACTTACAGAAGATGTTATGAACCTCAAGTTTACATCATATTTGGGTTTTCTGCAACAGGAACAGGAATTTCGAGAGCTGCAAACACTCAAAAATATCTGTAATTAAAGAGGTACTATGAGGTGGAAATGTGCTTTGAGTTTAGTCTGAACAAACCTTCACAGTTAGCCCAAATTCTTTACAAAAACATAAGAAAAATGCCTAAATGTGATTCTGCTGCACTGATGAGAGACGTGCTGACTGGACAAACAGGGCATGTCAATATAAATCACAAGAACCAAAGGAAGCACACACTCCTTGTTTCTGCTGTAAACACACGCTCACACACACCTGTGGTAACTGAGAGGAGACGGAGGACGACGTGACGGACACGACCTGTTTGGCCCCCTGAGAAGTCCCGCCCCCGAGCCTCTGACGCTGCCCCTGATTGGCCGAGACGATGATGGGGGAGGCACTGGATCCTGAATGCTTGCTGATGGATGAGGCGTTAATAAGGCTGGTGTTGGTGGTACTGCTGCTGTTGTTGGGGGTCTTCTGCCCCCCCGGGGGAGTGTAGCTGCCCGGCTTCACCACCTGGACTCCTGAGAACTGGGGGGAGCGGAATGGGGTTTTGGCGGAGTACTGGTGGAGGGGGGGGGCGGCCTGAGACCTTTGGGGGAGGGTTTGGGAGATGACGGGGGAGGCGGAGGTCGTGGTGACGAGGGTGGGGCGGGCGGTGAGCTTCACGATGCTGCTGTGGGTGGATTTTGTGAGGGTGGCGTGCATCGGGGTGATGAAGTTAGACTGTGGTTGAGGGAGGGGGGTCGAGGGTTTAGAGAGGGGGAGGGTGGAGAGTTTAGAGAGGGAGAGGGAGGGTTTAGAGAGGGAGAGGGAGGGTTTAGAGAGGGAGAGGGAGGGTTTAGAGAGGGAGAGGGAGGGTTTAGAGAGGGGGAGGCGGGGGGACTGCTGGAAGGTTTTAGGGATCATGTGGGGGGAGGAAATGAGGGTGTGAGGACGAGGCGAGGTGATAATGATGGTTTCCCCCGGTTTGTTATTGCTGCCTTTGAGTAGGGGGGATTGGGAGGGGGGGGGTTTTGACCCGGGGGCTATGAGGGGAGACGAGGTGGGGGGGGGGCGAGGTTTGGGGAGAGACGCAGAGGCGACCATGTTGGCTTTAGACACCCCAACAGGTAAAGGTAAAGTCCTGGAAGTGTTCAGCACCGAGAGTCTGTGGGTCACCCCCATCCCGTCCACTCTGACCGAGGGGAGGGGGGCGGAGGTGACGGAGAGGGGGCGGGTCAGGGGGGTGGAGGTGACGGAGAGGGGGCGGATCAGGGGGGTGGAGGGGGAGGAGAGGGGGGTTCGGGAGAGGGGGGTGGAGGGGGAGGAGGTAGAGATGTAGAGCGCTGGGCTGAGCGAGTTCTTCTTATGCTGCTGGAGGAGGATCGGAGAGGCGTGGAGCTGGAGCTGGGAGGGTTTGAAGGTGGGGCTGAGGGTCTGGGTGGGTGAGGGTCTGTCGGGGGAGGGGGGGCTGTCTCCCTGAGCGAGGCCCTTGGCGGCGTTCCCCAGGATGGCCAGAGCCTGAGAGATGGAGTCGAGAGACGGAACCGTCAGCTGGTCGTCAGAAGAGTCCAGACAGATGGTCTCAGACGGAGATAGAGGCGGTCGCTTAGCAACCTGAGCGGCAGGAGTCTGGACCAATGGACTCGAGCGCTGCATCCACACCGCCTCCTGCAGGGTGAGACACATGTTTATACATCAATGACAACATCTACACTACCAGTCAAAAGTTTTATTTAAATGTTTTCTATATTGTACATGTATACCGAAGACATCAAAAGTATAAAAGAACACATATCAGGGTTCATACAGTTTTTCACCAATGATTTTCAATGACTTCTCCATGACCTTTACCTAATTTTCCATGACCAAAAAAATTACTCTTTCTCAGCGGTACCACTGAAAATGGTTTATTTTAACATGGAAAAGGAAAATAAGGTCTGAAACATGTTGTGCCTATCTAAAACAAATCAAATAGTAGGCTTACTAGCTCCCACACTCTAAAGCAGGGGTGTCAAACTCAAGGCCCGGGGGCCAAATCCGGCCCGTGACTTCATTTCATGCGGCCCCACAAGAGCTTTTAAAGAATATAATATGTTTATTATACAGTTACATGCCGATTTACAGAAGCGTTGCCCATAAACTACATGTCCCACAATGCATCTCAAATTTGACTTTTTTTCTCAGAATTTGACTTTTTTTCTTCAAAATATGCCTTTTATCTTAGAATTTGCCTTTTTGCCAGAATTTGACATTTAAAAAAAAAAAATTCAAATGTTTTGTTTTTACTTTGTTTCCAGAATTTGGCTTTTCTTTTTAAATCATCTTGTGACATTCTCACTGAAGAGACTTGCAATTATTTTCCCTTCTTCTGCTTTCAAACATAGTTAATTATGAAGTTTTTACCCTATCCCATAATAATCCAATGCAGAGGCAATAATGTAATACATTATTTTATATATGAAATATTTGTATAATATATGTATTTTTATATAGTCTTAAAGTTACAACCGGCCCTTTGAGTGCAACCATAATGCTGATATGGCCCGTGATGAAATTGAGTTTGACACCCCTGCGCTAAAGCAACTAAAATCTCTCGGCAGCAAAATACCTCGTCAGTTAAATGCCATTTTATGTTTCATTACTATACGATACAGTATTTATTAACATTATAGTATTACTATTTTGGTGATTAGATAACATATAAATTATATTTGATGCAACTTTAGTTACATTTCCATGACTTTTCCAAAACTTTGGGAAAAATATTGTTTTCCATAACTTTCCCAGGGCCTGGAATTAGCATTTTGAATTTCCATGATTTTCCAGGTTTTTAATGACCGTAAGAACCCTGACATATGGAATTATCTAGTAAACAAAAAAGTGATAAAGAAAGCAGAATATGATTTATATGATACGACTAAAGACACTCGTACACACACCTAAAAATCCCATTCATCCTTCTCCCTGTCCACAGTGATATAGGTCTATCTTGTAAACATTGACAACTGTTTGTCATTTCATTTTGCGGCATAGAGAGGTGCAGGAATGAGTCCTAAAACCCGAAAAGGAGTCAGCATTTTTAGCACTTCCTGACCCCTCGTTTAAAAGCCAATGTTTTTTAACTTGGTTTTGAGCCTGAAATAAGGTCAACACGAACATTAACTTATTTTACTTCATGCTAGCCCTAAGAGTTGTTTCGGACCAAATGGAAAGTTTAAGGTCAGCAGGACTGCCTGAATTTAACACACAAAAAGACTCCTGGTCATTTTAGCTTTTAACCGACACGTCACATGTGGACCGGGTTCAAGCTGAGGACGTTGTTATTACGTGGGCCCTGTTTAACTATAAGGGCGCACTACAGGGTTAAATGAATGGCCAACAAAATGTAAAAAATCCAACTTATACTTGGTTTTCCGGTCACTTTGCTGAATCTTGCTAAACAACATTCGGGGCAGTTTATTGTATTCTAGTAAACCACAGGTATATTACATCAACACTGAACATGTCTCTCTCGTTTATCTTCAGACACTGCGTCTCTGAACTTCTGTGCTCACATGAGTGCATAACTGCGCCGCAATGCAGCTAAAGAAGTTTTAAATGTTGTTTCTACGACATAAAATAGGTCAGTAAATACTAGGGATGGGAATTTGAAAGCAAATATATATTCGAATATTCGACCCCCCAAAAAACGGTTAACCGGTTAACCGAAATGTACATATCCTATAAAAAAATGTTTGGGTACATTTGCCCAATTTTCAATAATTTTTGGAAATAAATACATACATGTTCAAATACGTGTAGAACCAAGTCGAATTTGTCAAATGTATTGAACTGGTGATCACAGTTTGACAGCTATAGGCCTACAGCTTTCATGTGCGGAGGCGATTCACTATCAGGCCAGCTGTAGAGAAGACCCTCTCAGCTGGAACGGAGGTTGCGGGTATAGCAAGTTATAGCAAGTTATAGCATGTATATATAAGTTTAATTTGGCATAGTTTGACCTCTACACCGCACTCACTAACCTGGACGAAATATATCCACACATTACTCCTTTTTGACGCCATGTCTGTTGTGTAGGACTCTTCTTAGAGTGTAAATAATTACCGGGCTATGACTGGTAAAATATGTTGAATACCGGCAAAACTAAATCTCTCCCGTCAAAATGTCTATGTACTTTGCCGCCACACACGGTTGCCAAGCAGCGCTTATTGTTGTTTAGGCTGGCCACTCATGTGTCGCGAGTGTTGACGGGGCGGGGGAGCACGCTCATGAACTGTTAGCGCCGGAACCTCGCAACGGCTGCGGAGCGCATTTGCGCCACATTTGGGCCTAAGATGAGGTTTGAGTCCGCGTGATCTGCGTGTAGGGAGGGGCAGCAGCCATATCATTGGCTAGAACTAGCTAGATCTGATGGATTTGGACATAAACGCGAGTGAAGTATAACCGGACGCGAGAGAGAGATCAGCACCTGCAGCTCTGCCCGCTGTGAGGGACCGGTGAGCGGAGCAAAACACACCTTTAGACGTCAACTAACACATTTAGCTATGGCACTGTACATTGAATTATTCAATTTGATAATATCAACTTAGACATCACTGCCAAAAAGAAAAGAAAAGAGAAAGACATTTTTAATAAAAATATTCATAACTCATATTCGAATACATGAATAATTTTGAATATTCGATTAATCGTTCCCATCCCTAGTAAATACCCCACTGTTGTTTTTTTAAAAACATAGGTTGCTAACCAGTGTCTAAATGAGACGACTAAACGTCATCACGCTCAACATTAGCCGCCTTTAGCTTAGCGGTGGTGATGTGAAGTCATGTGACCGTGCTGTAGTTCCTTTATAGCCCAACATTAGCCGCCTCTAGCTTAGTGGTGGTGACGTAAAGTCATGTGACCGTGCTGTAGTTCCTTTATAGCCCAACATTAGCCACCTTTAGCTTAGCGGTGGTGACATGAAGTCATGTGACCGTGCTGTAGTTCCTTTATAGCCCAACATTAGCCGCCTCTAGCTTAGTGGTGGTGACGTAAAGTCATGTGACCGTGCTGTAGTTCCTTTATAGCCCAACATTAGCCACCTTTAGCTTAGCGGTGGTGACGTGAAGTCATGTGACCGTGCTGTAGTTCCTTTATAGCCCAACATTAGCCGCCTTTAGCTTAGCAGTGGTGACATGAAGTCATGTGACCGTGCTGTAGTTCGTCGTTGTGATGATAGCATTTACTCTTCAACTATTATAAAAGTGGTGTTAAAAGGTGGAGATTATCCGGCTGAACCAAACTTGAAAGTATCATAAACGTGAGTTTGCCAGAGATGTATTCCCAAATCGAATTTTAAAAAATCCCATTGGTTTTGATATTGATTCCCATTGATATAGAAACAAGTCTGACCTTTGATTTGGCTTTGGGAGTAGAGACCATCTTTTTCTTTGCCCTGCAGCGAGAAAACATCACAAGTGAGTGAGAACAAGCTTTACAAGTCAGAGTTAGTTATATGTTGATAAAAAGTCACATGACTCACGTGTAGCCTGTGATGTGACCATGAGCCATGATGCTCTCTTTGAACAGCATCCTGGAAACACAAATACAATATTAACACAAGCTGCGGTGGAGAGTAAATTCACTGAAGTATTTTATTTAAGTATTTCTATCCAATGCTAATAGGTAAAGGCAAGTAAAAGCCATAGATGAAGACATGTAATAAATCATGAGAATAGTTTTCAGTAAGACACACACCTGGCCTGCATCCAGCCTTTGGGCCAGAGCGGCTTCACCTCCGTCTCCATGAAGGCTTTGAGGTAATCCTCCAGAGAGAGAGAGTTCTTCCCCTCCAGCTCGTAGCAGCCCAGCTTCACCCGCACCAGAGTACACAGCAACAACCTGAGAACAACACAACACACTCCATCACAACACACTCCATCACTACACACCACAACACAACACTCTTCCTAGGTGACACTGACCTGAGCTTGTCGTCCCAGACAAACTTCTTTCGAGGACCCATCACCCTCTTCCCCGGCTTCTCCTCATCTTCGTCCTCAGAGCCGTTCTTCTCCGCCTCGCCCGACTGCTGCCTGTCAACACACAATAAATGGCATCAACAGATCTGTAGAGCTGGGCTGAATGACTATTGTTTAAACAAAAATGATGTATATGTGCCAAAGCAAACAGATATGGAGACTCTGATGACCTATGTTTGTGACTCAACAACATGGGATCTTACTTTGCCACTTTAGCGATACAGTCCATGTTGTAGCGAGCGATCTGCTCCGGCATCACGCTGCACACCGCCAGCTTCAGCTTCAGCAGCGGCGTCCGGAGACGGTCGTCCCTGGGAGAGGACGGGCAGAACGGCAGAAAGCCACACACCCACACACACCCACACACCACACACACTCACACACACACACACACACACACACACACACACATCACACACACCCACACAACCACACTACACTACACACACCACACACACACACACACACAACACAACACACACACACACACACGACACACACACACACACACACACACACACACACACACACACACACACACACACACACACACACACACACACACACACACGAAGCCCCCAGGAAGTGCCCCATAAAAATGCATTTATAGGAAGGAACAGGCCCCGCCTCCAACACTGTATCCAGTTCTCTTCATATATCCATGCATGGCACACTTACAAGCTAAATATAGACTCAGGTAACGAGGGCACAGCCAAGAGTCCCAGAAACAACGACTCAGCTTTCACCTTTCAAACACACCTGACAGCTCATTGGCTCTTACTGCTGCTTCTGTCAAATCTAACATAAGTGTCCTGGCACTAAAGGGCCAGGACATACTTCAGATGTTCTGCTACGGCTCTTAGTTTTTTTGCTCCAAATATCTGGAACAAACTACCAGAAAACTGCGAGTTGTCAGCAGGTCTTACTACTTTGAATAAAGTAGTAAGACGGCACCTCTGTTGTTTCCCCGACTCAGACTGCAATGAATCTGGGTGTGACCCTAGATAACAACCTGTCCTTCACTGCAAACATCGCTGCTACAACCCGCTGCTGCAGATACACGCTTTACAACATCAGGAGGATGCGTCCCCAGCTGACCCAGAAAGCGACTCAGGTTCTGGTCCAGGCTCTCGTCATCTCACGCCTAGACTACTGCAACTCCCTCCTGGCTGGTCTACCTGCATGTGCCATCTGACCTCTGCAGCTCATCCAGAATGCAGCGGCTCGTCTGATCTTCAACCTTCCTACATTCTCCCACACCACTCCGCTCCTCCGCTCCCTTCACTGGCTTCCGGTAACTGCTAGAATCCACTTCAAGACACTGGTACTTGTGTACCATGCTGTGAATGGATCTGGCCCTTCCTACATCCAGGACATGGTTAAACTGTACACCCCAGCACGTGCAGTTCGCTCTGCATCAGCCAAACGGCTCGCTGCACCCTCGCTGCGAGGGGGACCCAAGTTCCCATCAGCAAAAACACGTGGGTTTGCTATCCTGGCTCCAAGATGGTGGAATGAGCTCCCCATTGACATCAGGACGGCAGATAGCTTACACATCTTCCGGGGCAGACTGAAAACTCATCTCTTTCGACTCCACTTCGAGCGTTAGAATTACTAACAAAGCACTTATACACTAAAGGACTGGCTTATCTAAAGCCAGTTGAGTAGCACTTGAAATGTTTGGCTCTATGAAACCTGATGTACTTATATGATTCTGTTTTCTTCAAGGTTGTGTCTTCCTGGTCGAATGCACTTATTGTAAGTCGCTTTGGATAAAAGCGTCAGCTAAATGCAATGTAATGTAAAGGCTGAGAGTAAAGTATGTGTCTCCCGCTCACCTGTATGTTGAGGCTGAGCTTCTTGAGGCGTTTGAGCAGAGCCTCTTTGTTGCAGGGCACGAAGGCCTCCAGGTGACAGTAGACCACTGAACGCACCTCAGCCGGCTGCTCCTGCACCTGCAGCTCAATACTGACGACACACAGAGAGAGAGAGGTCAGATCTACGCACATTTACATGAGCTGTTTATATAAATAATAATCTGATGGGGCTCACTCCAGCAGGATGTTGTTCATGTCCAGCGTGAAGAACTTCTTCCTGCCCTCGGCATCGAACAGACGGGACGCCTGAGAGGAGAGGAGCATTACACTTTATCAACATCACGTTTAATTTCTGCTCCTGGTACTAGGATGGGTTCAAAGCAGAGACCAAATGTCACTGTGTGCTCTGCATGTGTGACCATTAAAGAGGGTTATATCCTCCAATTCCATCTATTTTGTTAAAGAATATAACAGACTAACCCATA
This sequence comes from Gymnodraco acuticeps, assembly GCF_902827175.1. Taxonomy (NCBI): domain Eukaryota; kingdom Metazoa; phylum Chordata; class Actinopteri; order Perciformes; family Bathydraconidae; genus Gymnodraco; species Gymnodraco acuticeps. Next base: position 59,603 of record NW_022990854.1, on the reverse strand, counting down.
GATTCCACCGGGTCCGTCTGCGCGGCCACTCTAGTCAATGGGTGCTATTCCACCAGACGCGCCGCGTTACGGCTCAGAAGCGTCTCGGCGCTGGGCTCCGCTAAAAATAGGCGGCTGGTCTATTTTCGACGCGACGCGTTGCATAGCGCCGGGCAGGAAGTGGACCGGTCAGAGCATACGGCCCATCCCCAAAATAAACTAATTTGCAGACCCTATCCCTCCGTAGTCTTTCAAGTAGGAGGAGAAATGCCAGCGTTCTCCACCGGTTTACAGGCACTGTGTCAATTATATATATATATATATAGCCCGGTGGGGTTTGACGCTGTAAGAGGTCGGAACAAATCCGTGACGCAACCGTAACGCGGCGCAGATGGACCCGGTGGAATCCCGGGGTTAGGCTGCACAATTATTACTAATATTATATTTAATATTATATTTAATATTAATATTATTATGTGGACAAAACTAATATAATCTCCAGACAAGATTTAATTAATTTTAAGTTAAATGTATTTTTTTTTCAAAATGACTAGTCTAAATAATCTGCAGAAAAGTTAAAAATTAACATAATTATTTTCTTTATTTTATGTACTTTTAGTTTGTGCTTTTTGGTTGTACATGTTAATCTCAATAAAAATGTGATCACAAGAAACACATTAACATAATTCTTAATTGCAGTCTTGATCTAACACAGTGTAATATTAACTCCCGTACCGCTCTGAGGTCCTCGATGCGTTTAGTGAGCGGTGCTGGGAGTCCGCTGGGCAGAGGGGGGGGCGCCATGACCCCCTGACCCCCCCTGCCCCCTGCTGTTTTGAGCCCGAAGGCCCCATTCTCCGCCCCCTGCAGAGGGCTGTGCTGCGGGGAGTCCAGCATCTCGAAGTCCAGGTCGCCCATCATGTCCTGCAGGATGTCGTTATTGGTCGATCCGAGCAGTGACATCACAGCGGGGTCGGAGGTCAGGTCTGTAATGTTGCAATCGGCCGCCCCGGAGACTTTAGCCTGGGCGTTGATCAGCCCGGTGCTGCTGTTGCCGGTGGCGACTGCGACTGCGACTGCGACGATGGGAGCTTTGGCGTTGGCACGAGCCAGCGCGTGGGCGGTGAAGTTCTTCTTCCTCATCTCCTCCTTCTCCCGGGTGAAGCGGCGCAGCATGTTGGCCAGGTGGATGGAGTCCTTCATCAGCTTCTTCCTCTTCTTCTTCTCCGGGCGGTGCACGTTCAGGGAAACTCTGCCAGGGACAGGAGATACAAAGAGAGACGTTTAATGCACCATTGTTTAATGGAGTGGTGGTGCAGGAATGAGTCATAAAACCCAGAAATTAGTCCTTTGTTTAGCCCAGCCTTAAAGTCATGTTTGTTTGTTTTTTTTATTGTTTTTTGGTTTACAAATGAGACGGCTAAACGTCATCACGCCCATCATTAGCCACCTTTAGCTTAGCGGTGGTGACGTGAAGTCGTGTGACCGTGCTGTAGTTCCTTTATAGCCCAACATTAGCCTCCTTTAGCTTAGCGGTGGTGACGTGAAGTCATGTGACCGTGCTGTAGTTCCTTTATAGCCCAACATTAGCCACCTTTAGCTTAGCGGTGGTGACGTGAAGTCGTGTGACCGTGCTGTAGTTCCTTTATAGCCCAACATTAGCCTCCTTTAGCTTAGCGGTGGTGACGTGAAGTCATGTGACCGTGCTGTAGTTCCTTTATAGCCCAACATTAGCCACCTTTAGCTTAGCGGTGGTGACGTGAAGTCATGTGACCGTGCTGTAGTTCCTTTATAGCCCAACATTAGCCTCCTTTAGCTTAGCGGTGGTGACGGGCAGTTTAGATATTATGTGAATGCCTGAGAGCCTAATATGAAAACACTGAAGAAACCTCACCCAGCCTTTGGTACTTTATTCTTTCTGGGTTTCTTTTCCTCCAGAATACCACCATCTTGCTTTTTCCGACGCTTCTTTATCACCCGCTCCTCGCCGTCTTTCATCTTCTGCAAACAGGTGCAAACAGTGTGGTTTTATGGTCTAACAGTCACTTTAGGTACAGTAAGAACACCATCGGGAAACTGACATATGTGTATACTTGACTCAATGCACGTACCTTGAAGCGGTTATCCTCCGTGCCGCCGTTTTCCCCCTCTGAGTCTGAAGCCGCTCTGAACTGCAGCGTTCCGGTGTTGATGTAGAAACCTCCGTGTTTCGTGGTTAAAGAGGCCGGCACCAGCTCATCATACTGAGGAGGGGAGGAAAACAGGATTACTGTTAGTCTTATTCTCCTACTGCGCCTGCGTTTAACACTGCTTGGAATAACAACCATTTCCCAAAGTCTATTCGACTGTATACTCAACGTTATGATCTTTAAACCAATGCCAAAAGAAATGTTAAAACTAAAGTAAAAGTAATACTAAATTGTAAAAATACTCCGATGCAAGTAAAGTCCTGAGAAGAAAATTAAAGTGTTGGATTACAAATATACTTAAGTACTTTATTCTCATTTCAGAATCATTGAAATTAAATTCCCATATCGCATTTTAAGAAAACTGTTTCTACATTGAACCTTAACTCAGAAAGAAAAAAAGCTTTTCTCGAAGATTTGAAACGTTTTTCTTTGTTTTCGGATGTCTGCGATTTCCCCAATGAGTAAAACAATTATCCGTTGTGGGACAATAACATCTTTTACCTCCGACAACTTAGTTTGGCTTGCTTATTTTGTCGCTAATAAAACAGTGTCCTAGTGAACTCACAGCCTCTGAGTTGTCGATGAAGGGGTCGGTGTCATCGTATCCAAAGCCGATGTCGATGAGATCCTGCATCCGGTCTTTCTTCTTCTTCTTTGGGACACCACCCTGCAAACAGCGGGATGATATTTAAAGAAAACATTCACAAAGACATATTAGACATTCCTTGGTTTGTCATCCACACAGTTCAAACTGGGCTAACTTGTTTCTGGGTTCTGTGGGGGAAACTTCTGAAGCAATTGGAGTCAGGACTCAGAGAGACACGAGGAGAGCTGGAGCTTTGATGGCAAACACTGACGGTTTATTTGGAGCTTCGGCCGGAGAATTCACAAGACATGTCACGGGCTGACCATACGGTTGAGATGCCACAATCAATTCTGAAGAACTCTTCTGTAGCTCCAGGTTTTAACTAGTTCAGAGTGTAATAATCAATATTCTTTATCAGTGAGACTAAAGCAATATGGACCCTGAATCTAACTAGAGCTCTCGTCCATAGGAAAGTATATGCGCCAGGGAACCTTCGTCCCTGAACAGTAAACTACCTCATGGCGGCTTGTGCTCTGTCATAGACTGGCAACAACAATGCCCCCAAGCTGCTCCTATTAAGAGAGATAGCAGCAATACCCAAGGCCGTAGATCTATGCCACGGGAAAGGAGACAGTGAGAGGAGAAAATGATGAACTGTGTCAAAGGTTGAATACCTAAGCAAATTATTCCCCAACAGGTTTCAGGACTCATTCCTACACCACTGAGGCTCCATCACTCACGTATTTGTTCTCAAACTTCTTGGCCATCGCCTCCACTTCTCGTCTCTCTCTGTTGTCGTCAGCAAACGGGTCGCTGGGGTCCAGCGGGGGGGCAAGGCCTTTAGGGACCTTTGAACCTTGAGGCTTTACCTGAGGAGAAACAAGACATTGGCAAAGGGATGAAATAGGGGTAACGGGCATTTTAGGTTTCCCTTTTTAAAGTGCCTGTTCTCAAATGAACATGTTCAACGTTCACAATAAATACATATGGACCATGATAATAACAGTTATTCACCGGGTCCCTGCACATCTCAATATATCTCAGTGTGCAATATACACTTTTTGGCAATTTATTATTGTCACCATCTACTACTCTGTGAAATAACAGTTTAATGTGCAATATACATATTTGTTCCTTTTTCTGCACTGTACATCTCCACAAAAAGGATCACTGCCTTATCAACAGCACTCTTGCACACTTAACAGTAAATATATAAAGAGTGCAACATCTAAATGCATCTGGGAGTGCAATAAACTTTATTCGCAATGTTTACTTTTTAAAATGTATTATTGTTCTCACTAGCTGCCAGACTGTAACACCACTGTTTTGTTGTAAAAAAAGATATGTGCAATATTTGCAATGCTACTTCACTAAATGGATATGTTTACTTACTTTCATATTGCTAATACTTCCTGTGAAATGTGTACTTCAGAATCAGAGTACCTTTATTTGTCAAATATAATAAATGAGTGTGATAGCAGCCAGATAACAGTAGTGAAAGTATATATTGCACAGTTATTACAGACTGTATTACAGTAGTTGAATAGTCTAAACAAGAGATAGCAGCCATTTATAATAATACAACAAAATATTTTATAAAACTTTTATTACATGTTAGTCTACTCATTTTATGTGCATCTTGCAACATACTCTTGAACTATTTTATTTATATTCTGTTATTTCTTGCACTATTTTGATTGATTTTATGTCTTATATGTAATTACGTTTCATTGTTAAAGAAGCTTGGGACTTCAGTTTTTCATGCTGTGCATATGACAATAAAGCCTTTGCATCTTCAACTTACTACTTTTACTTAAGTGCAAGATCTGAGTACTTCTTCCCCCTTTGCTGACAGTATCCCTGGGCAAGTGCTGCCGGGTTTAGCCCTCCTTGAAGCCACAATGGAGCCTCCACTGACCTGAGGCTGAGGCTGAGTCTGAGGCTGGGATGAGTTGACCAGCTCTCCGTAGTTGAACTCTGATGAAGCCCGGTCACTGGGCTCAGCCAGCGGGAGGAGCAGCCGCACAGAAGGCTTCACCTCCCCGGTGACTCCCTCTCCTCCTGTCGGTGTCACATTCCCGAACGGAGCTCCTCCACTTACACCTCCATCTCCTGACCCGACAACAGAACCACCTCCACCTCCATCTTTCCCACAAGTCACCTCGGCGGCCTCATCTTCCCGGCGGCGCTTTTTGCTGGACTCCTGCTGGGGGGTCGGAACCACCGGCGAGGTGTTGAAGGACGAGATAGTGACGAACGGTACTTTCCTCGGTTCTGCCATTTGACGCTCTTTAACGGAACCGGGTCACGTAAAGTCACGCAAACCGGGAAACCTGGAGACGGTCGTCAAGAAGAAGAAGAAAGCTAGTTGCTATGCTAGCTTAGCTTCCCTTTAGAATGAGTGGTTGAAGCAACACAGTTACTTTTATATCCTTTTAGCCCGTGTTAATCCATAAAGTAGTATCCCTGGTAGAGCCCCCGTCTCCTAAAAGGGACTTAAACTGTGAGAAAAGGCAGTTTTAAACGCTTCCATGGAACTGGAGGTTGGCTACCGCAAGGAGGATTCTGTAGTAGCCATCTTGATCATTATTATCATTATTCAGCGGTTGGGCGGTGCGTAACAGCAATTGACCAATAGGGGAGCGGGAACAGCGTTTGACCAATAGGAGAGCCAGAACACGCCCACCTTACGGATACGCGCCAACGTCTCCTTTTGCTTTTAGCCCGTGTTAATCGTGTTAATCCATAAAGTAGACAAACGATGCAACTCTTTTATAAACTTTAAAGGTGGTGATTTGAGACAAATACTGATACAACTAATTGAATGTATACTCTGTATATGTACCTATGTCCCCCTGATGTCAATGTTTTGTTTGTTTATAATATAAAGGAACAAATAATTCCATAAAGATGTGTTTTAAACGCTTCCATGGAACTAGGTGGTTCTGTAGTAGCCATCTTGGTCGTTAATATCAACGGCTGGGCGGTGCCAGCGCCATATAGACTGATATATATAGATTCTATCTATATGGCGCTAGGCGGTGCCAGAGCCCTAGAGAGATAAGAGTTACGACACTCCCATAGACCTCCGTTGTAAAAAATGGCGCCGCCTACTTCCGGGGTATGGACATCGAAATAGTTCAAAATATTGTCATTTGGGCGTTGAACCTCTATGGGCATAGATATGTCTCATAATTATTTGTGTGAACATAAAAATAATTTGTGTGTAAATATGTGATTTGTAAATGTAAAACAACATCCACAAATGCATTTAAAATATTTGCAAACTCACAAATACATTTGCAAGTGTAAAACGGATCTGCAAATACGCTAAATATGTTCACAAATTAAAAAAAGATCTGTGAATATCTCTTTAACATTTACACCTTTCGATCAGGCATTTGTGAATCCATTTTGTATTTGTGGACCAAAAATGCGCTTGCGGATCTCAAATCTCTGTTCACGGATCTCAAATCTCTGTTCGCGGATCGTCTTTTTACACACACGGAATTTTGAGACATATTTTCCGCCGGTCTCGGCTAAAATCTACTCGTGTCACTCGGTTATTTTCGGAAACCACGTGATGGCCCGCTGTTGACGACATTTCTGCATGATTTCAAAGTAAGAGCATGATGGTTTGTTTAATGCTCTGTTTTTGTATTATAATGAACAGCGGAACGTTAGATGCATTCTTTATCACCATAACCCTGACCTAAATACGGTGCTTTTCTACAGATTACTTTATTACTGCACTGGTAAGGTACAATTAGGCCGATTAATAAGATGTGAAGTGCTTTGTAACTTCGACCCGCTTGACTGAATACACAACAAACAATGAAGAAAGAGTTTTATCTGGGCTGTTTCGCTGCCAGCTGCTCCCTCGGGACCCGAAAGTGGCGTATAGCCTGCACTTCAACATCAACGAAAGTGCTCGATATATGCTGTATTGAACCAATAACACAAACTAACTGTATCACTATAACATGATGGTGATGGTGATGGTGATAAAGAATGCATCTAACGTTCCGCTGTTCATTATAATACAAAAACAGTAATCAGCACTTTTTTTTTTCACCCACAGAGCATATTGGAACTCTACAGGGCAGACGAATGGACGAAAATGTGTTTTCCAGGCAGTCTTGAGTGAAGCGGCTTGTGAGAACAAATGTGTGCCCTTGTCTCAACAGGTCATGCTGGACCTCCAGCATTGTTGTTGTGGCCATGGGCGTCGCCTGGGGTAGGCATCCGGGGCTTTAGCCCCGGATGTTTTTTCTTTAGCCCCGGACAAATTCTCCCTCAATAATATAATACATTAACCGTACTTTACCTAGAGGATGGTAGAATTGTAATTTCCCGTGTTCAGTGAATGCAACAGAGGCAACCACCAGACCAATCCGAGAGTTGCATGGAAATAAACGTGTTTTATTGGCTGACCTCTCCTTTGTGACAGTGTTTAAACTTTCAGCCGCGGGCGCGGAGTTTCTGAAGATGGACATTAGACATTTTTTAAATAAAAAATACGGCAATTCTCAAGTGGTAGCTCACACAACAACCCCAGAGCCACCACCTGAGCCAGGTGAACAAGGTATGTACATGTCAGTAAACTTACAAGTTATGTCAACATGTAAGCAAAGCATACATTATAGCTACGTTGACGTTACTTTGAATCGCGGGGGTAAGCTAAACCGTTAGCAAGTAGCTATAGCTAGCCAGATATATTAAATAAACACTTTGTCATAAAATCTAAATGTTGTGTTTTTTAGCGTTACCTGGTGATTTCAAAGAAAGCTCTCTGGGAAATGTTGACTTACTGTCTGTGTTCGACATGAAGCTAGAAGCTACCTTACATTACACAGTTGATCCGGAGTCCTGTCAGTTAAAGTGTTTCATAGTTAGCTTAGCTAAGCATCAACCTAGCACTGAAATATATGGATGTTATGTGACGGTATTTCTGAGGAAAAGTCAGCTGAAATGGTGGCATAGTTGCCACTGCTTTACGTGTCAACAGCATGTTTGAACGTATTTGCAGCAGTAAATGTGGCTGTTTGGCCACTGACGTTGCCATAACAACACCTGAATTTAAATGTGCAACCTCTTTTTGTGACAGATTTTTGCATGAAATTATAATTCTTCTGATTGATATTCCTATTGACAGCTAGTTTCTATGTGTACATTATGAGATGGACAGCCAGCTAACAAGCTTTCAGATCAAAGCTAATCCAGTGGGGCTCCTGAAAGGGGCAAGGGACACTATGCTCCCAAATATTAAGCCTTGACCCCCATCTTAAAATTGATATGATGACAAAATGATCTGCATTGTCGGAGGCCTTTTTTCCTCATTATCATGTCAAATTGTACAGCTTTCCTTAGTTTTGAATGCAGAAAGATGACTATATTAGAGTATTAAGTGAATTACTCAAACTGCATTTGTATAGGAATGATTATGTCCTATTGGCAGATAACTACTCTAACAGTGATATCTACAAGAGATGTACATTTAACTATTTTCAATTGGTTAGTATTACATTTTGTGACAGTGTGGTGACACTCATTTTAATGAAGACAAATTTGTGTATCTTGAAATTCATTTATTTGACAGAGCTGGAAACTGATTGACTTACATACTTGTTTGTGTTTACCTACACAGTCATCACAGATGAGCCAAACAGAGTAGAGCAGGCATCCTCAAACTACGGACTCCGGTCCGGATCCGGACCGAACCACCACTGTCTCCGGACTCTGAGCAAATTATACTTTTCATATGTATTATCTCTCTGTATTATATGTGAGACATCGCCACAACGCATTCGCAACGAGTCAAAATTCTCCGCTATGTCCACTGCAAACAGCGCTCTGCATGTCTGACTGTTCCACTGTGTTCCACCTGTGTGTGTCAACGCTTTGGTCCAATCACATTCAGCATCCAGTCAGCGTTTTTTCCCCCCAAACAATCTGCGAATCAGAGGCACAGTAGGGCGGGTCTTCGCGGAATGCGGGTAGGAAAAATGTGTGTGTCTCTTTCAACCTGTCTAAGTCAGAGCGAGAATTAAAAAAACAAAATTCAGAGCGAGAGTTAACAGCTCATCTAGTTCCATCTGTACTGTAGCTAGTAGCCTAGTTTCACCTACCGGGGTGGCAACTGACACCCTAAAAATAGGCCTTGCCACCCCAGCTGCCACCCCAGTTGGCAGCTTTGTTTTGAAAGAAAAGTTGTGGCTCATCGGACATTTATGAGAGAAATTCTCTAATGTCCGAGTGCAAGTGAATGCAGCACAAGATGCACGTCATGCACGTCCCCCGGTCCTGGCGCGAGCGTGGACATACGATTGGCGGCGATTTCATTTTGAACTGGACGGCGCAAAACGAGAAGCATTCTGACCCAAGCACTGAAGGAATGAGGTATTTGCGGTCTACAATGACAGAGAAGAGACTGTCAGTGTGGTTGCACTCAGCATTGAATCAAAACGCACTAAAGCTGTTTATCTTAATACGTTTGTGAGGCGTTTTGCTGAACAAAATGGTAATCGCCGCATTCAGCTGTAATAGACATGTCAACTTGATGCTCTGCTCACGGATGAGCATACACAACTATTAAAGGTGGGGTAGGTAAGTTTCAGAAACCGGCTCGAGTGCACTACAATGTGAAAATACACAGCCGAAAATAATTCCTTACAGAGCAGAGCACCTCCTCCAACACACATGAACGCGCACATGACGTCTGCAGACTGGTGAAAGTGGCCGCCTGGCGAGTCATTGAAGTACTGCTGCAATGCACGCCCAATGAGGGCACGAGATACATTTGTGCGTACACGAGATGGAAGGCTGACAGACAGGGCGGCAATCCAATCCGTTTAGCCGGGCCGGCTAAACGGATTGGTTGTACTTTTTACAGTATTACGGCTTCCACAGATGACATTTTTTTATGGATTTGTTGTCAAAACGTCAGATATTCATTGCTATCGGGATGTTAAGAGCATTCCATGGAATATAACAAAAAGTGTATCTCGAGCCGGTTTCTCAAACTTACCTACCCCACCTTTAAGATGATGACCTTACGTGTGTAAATATATTGTTTTCTTTGAGGGGGTCTGCCCCCAAAAAACTGTTTTAAGTCCTGAGAAAGTCAAATAAGACGGTGTGTAAAACTACACTGCCCAGCCAAAAAAAAGTAACCACTTTGATTTAACTAGGCCAGTAGGTAAGGGCTTTCCACTGGATAATAACTGCAGTATAAAATAATGCATGACTGAAGTGATGGAGACCATGTTGAAGGCAAACAAAAAGAGGAAATAACAGGTCAAATCAAGCAAATCCCCCTCTCAGATTCCACAGCAACCAGAAGAACATACATACTGGCTGGTGATTTGATTAATCAGCTTTGTGATGGAATAAAAAATGCACAGTGCATTTCCTTAGCTGTGGGTGAGTCCACTGACACCACTGACAATGCTCAGTTGCTGGTGTTTGTGAGTTTTTATGATGAGGCAAAGGGGGAGTTTGTTGAAGATGTGTTGGGCCTGACGAACCTCAGTGGACACACAAGGGGGCAAGACATTTATAAAGCAATAATGGGAATGCTGAATGAAAGAGGGTGCAGCTGCCTTTATTCATAACTGTGCAGCTCTTACACTGCGACTCTGAGGGGTCAAGCACAGAAACAATAACAATGAAAACTGCTGCATACAGATTATTTTTGTTTTTGCAACCTCGTGTTAAGAATCTTGTTGCAATTGTTTAAAAGTTTGAATGACCGTAATAAACGGACCTTTGTCTTATTGAAACATTTATTTTGGACCTTTAAGATTTGTATTTGAGTACCCCTGGAGTAGAGGATGAAGAAAGGAGAACAGGAGAAAGGGACACACAAGAAGGAGAAACAACAGACAAGAACGACAATGGAGACAACAATGAACAGGAACACCAGAACAGACAAGAGTCAATGGGTAACATGACTGATTTAGGGACAGCAGATAGAGGGCCAAGGCAAGTGAGACATCACTGCTTTCCATCCAGCATGTTTGGCCAGCAAAAGAGATAATTTCAACCGCAAACAGCAAGTGATGAGGGATTATTATTTCCTCCTTCCATCCCTTTTTTCTGTTTAATCTGATTACTAACAACTTCTAATAATTTGACATAGTTTATGATTTAATTGGAAAATAAAGTGTTTTTAAATAATAAACCCGTTTCTGATTCTTTGATTTTTGTTGACATATGGGTGTTGAGAGATGTATCCATATCTCTTAATGTTGCTCTCAAAGTGCACAAGATTGATGCTTTTAACTTCAACATTTAAAAAAATTCTTCCCCCTGGACCCCAGAGGAGGTGAGTTCCCTCAAAATAGCACTTTATCTCTGCTTATGTAACTCCGATGTAGTGTTCCCTCGGCAACAGATCACTCAGAGCTGGTGATTACTTTCCTGCATTTCAATGGACAGCATAAAAGGACACGTGAGCTGGGTTCTGGTGCTCAGATTAGCTATTGATGATCACGTTGATAAATCATATAAAACCAATCACACAAAAACATGTTGCTGTGACTGTGAGCATTAAACAATTAACATTAAACTAAACAAACACAACAGTACGTTATTGTCCTTATAAAATAAAAACATACATTTTGTCCACCGAGATAATACAGGCACCTACGGCCCGTACACACAGCAGCTTTTGGCGATTTGTCCACCGCTTCCAGCGCGTCTCCGCCCATTGACTTTGAATGGGGATGACGTCACTTTCCCTCGCTTGTCGCCGAACTGCATTGTGGGGGGGCGAGGCGAAGATTTCCAGGATTTTCAGGATGTTCAGGATTCCAAAGTTGAACAATGTTCAACTTTTGAGGCTGAGCTGGAAGCGACAGCCAATCAGATCCGTTTATGCAAATCTGACAGTTCAAGCGCTAGCCAATCAAACCGCGTGCAAGCTGGGAGAACCAGACCCGCAGTTCATTTCTATATTCCACAAAAATGGAGGAGAAGTTAGTTATTGCGGTAGCAAATCACCCGGTTCTTTATGACCAGTCCCTATTTACTTACCGGGATACAAACCGGAGGAACCAGGCATGGAGGGAGGTGGCATAGACAGTGGGTGAAACTGGTAGGTTTTCGCTTGTTTGGGGATTTTATATCCAGTTTACTTCGTTGCTAGTTTACTTCGTTGCTAGCAAGCATAGACAGTATCATTAGCCAGCATGGAATGTAGCATAAAATAGCACCATAAACATTAATCTCATAAATGTTCAAAATGTTAAAAAAATAAATGTTCATCATAGCCCTTCCTATTTGACAATAGTGTAGAAGAACCGGGTTTTTTTTGCTTTGTATGTCGGGGGCGGGATATTCATGTGATATTCATGTGATTGGTTGTTGGTCGCGAAATCCCCAAGCTGTCAGACACGCCCAGCTCCAGGATTTTCAAGATTTGGTCAAAGCTGCTGTGTGGACACACCGTTACCCTCAAGAAATCCTCACGTGCTATGAGAATCTCCCACAATCCATTGCCGTAACAAAGCTAATGCAGACACACGTTTGTGACACCAGATGGCGCAATTGTGTATGTGCGTGTGGGGAGTCTTGCAGTAGAAAATTCGACTGTAGCGCCGCCACTGTGGGCTAAGCCCCGAATGTTTCCAGGTCCAGGCAACGCCCCTGGTTGTGGCCATCACCAGTCCTGTCTGGACTGGTTTCCAGCTGCCCTTGGGACCGATCTTCAGGCCCCGAAACAGATGGATGGAGTCCCGGAGGAAGCTGATGGCCTTATCATACTCCTCCATCTTGAAATGACTTAGGGCAGTAACAGTGTTGCGTGACGACATGAGGTCAAACTTTTTGGTGTCCAATGTTCAGTCACTGTATTGGTAAGCAACAATTTGTTTTGGCCAAAATGTGTTATTCACACTCCTGACTCCAGTTTGATGTGCTGCATTCTCCTCTGAGAGGTCATGGCTTGGAAGGTTTTATATTCTGTAGTGTCTCAACAGAACCTAATATGAATTGCTTTATTGTCTCGTCGCTGGATCACCTCCCCCTGGCAAAGTGGCCTCGTTATTGTTGACAAACCTGTTTTTGTTGCTGGTTCAACAGGAGCTTCTGTAAATAGTTTTGTAAATAGTTTGAATATTTATCATAGTAATCATTTTTAGTCTCCCACTCTCTCAATTTAATTTATCGTTTCTTTGCCCCACCATATGTTTTGTTGTCCAAGGGCACTAATTTGGTCTGTGTTGAAGATTGTTTTACACTTTAGATTAATCAAAATTGTGTTTTTTGGCTGAATTAATCTTTTTCTGTTGAACCCTAAAACCTCTTTGTTCTCCTTCTCATTCATTTTACTTTGTGTTGTTCTAACACACATCCCACATCACATCACTTTTTCCATACACTGTTCTTAATACTTGTTCACGCATTTGTTCGTCCCTTTTACTTTGTTCTTCCTGTTGTTCTTGTTCAAACACATATATCAATTGTTCATCCACTGTTGTGGTAAAATGATATTCATAGTCTTAACATGATCATGCTAACATGAACACAAACGTTTCCCTCCAAAAATGTAAAACGTATCTAAGTACAGGCATGAAAACGGGTCAGGGGTGAAAAAGGTGAGAAGGATATTATCCCTCTAGGGGGGTCCGGGGGCATGCTCCCCCGGAAGAACATTTTGAATATTCCATATTTTAAAGCATCAATCTGATGCATTTTTTTGCCAACCTGGGGAGAGCTGGAGAAACTTAACTTCAGCCATGAGTCAAAAATATTATGGCCTCCTTACTAAGTATTATCAGGGAGGCAAACTCATCAGGTATGGAAAAGGTGACAAGGACCCGAGCCCCCCGACCCCACGGAATATCGGCTTTAAAATGAGGAATAACAGAGGATTTTAGCAGTCAAAACAACTAAAGCAGCAGTTAATAATAACAGAAACGCTAAAGAGTCACATATAATAGAAATATATAAAAGCATTTATTTTAATTGTGTAGCCGTCAGTTTATAATTTTGGCAGCACTGTTGAGCATTTTGAAAATCTATTGTCATGCCTCTGTGCAAGGCTTAGTCTTTCTATCTTTATGGCATCTGGTCTAAAGTAACTAAATTCATAAACTCAAGTACTATAGCCTACTTGGGTACAATTTTGAGATACTTGTACTTTATTTAAGTATTTCAATGTTTTGCTACTTTGTTCTTCTTCTCCTCTACAGTTCAGAGGTAAATGGTGTACTTTTACTCCACTACATTTATGTAATACCTTTAGTTACTTTGCAGATGTGGATGAATGATGTGAAATCTAATCAAGTGTTGAATCAGACTTTAGTTAAAACTGTCAATAAAAAGTATGCAATAATGCAATTACAGCTGAAAAAGTACTTGGGTGTGTGTTTTTTTAATATATATATTTACCATTCAATAACGCAATCGTCTGTCCCATAGAAGAACATGACAGCGCAGCGCAACTATACTACGGACGTGACTGCCCTGGCAGTGACAGCAACATAGCCTGCTTGTGCTACCACACTTTCCCCTCAAAATATCGTTAAATAACGAAACTTATAAATAGTGCCAATCCATACAAAGTGTAACCACATCATGTAAATATGAAAGCAATCTTTAAAAAATAACAGCGTTGGTTTAATCTATGACTATTTTGACCATGTTTGTGCTGTTTTTGCCATAGAGAAGCATTGCAACGGAAGTGCGTTTTGAACTATCCCGGCATACATAAACCACGTGACCGGCTGGCGGCGACATCAAAGAGTGTCGTAACTCTTATCTCTCTAGGGCTCTGGGCGGTGCATAACAGCGATTGACCAATAGGAGAGCGAGACCGGTGATTGACCAATAGGAGAGCGAGAACACGCCCACCTGACAGATACGCGCGAACCGCAGTGACGCGTCCTAAAACCCGGAAGTAAACTCCTTCCGATTCCTTCGTCAAAAACCAATGCAATTTCTCCATAGGATTTTTTTTTTAAATAGCTCGAAATAAGGTCTGTGGTTGACACACATTTAAGAGACGGATCACGTTTTGTTCAGCCGGATAATATCCACATGTCTACCTACTTTTATAATTTTTGAATCATAAATCTAGTCGCCAGAAGCAAAATGCTAACGTTATGTTATAAAGCAGGGTCGCTGCTTCAACGTCACGCCAACTTAAGATCCATATTCAAAACTACAGATTCAAAATTGTACAAGTTGAAGCGTTTGTTTTAACAGTTTGCAAGTGCGCAGGTACTTGCTTTCAAGCAGAACAGGGCAAACAAATTTAGCGGGAGTGTTTACGTGTTCGGTGTAATGACGTAAAACACCCTCGACAACTTCTGTAGTCCTATTCAGCCACTTGTTAACAACTATCGTTTTTCAGACACGTAAACTCTTCAAAAATCACCAGTGGCGTCACTGCTGATGTATTTAATGTCGTAGAACAAAACGTGATCTGTCTCTTCAATTTGTGTCAACCACAGACCTTATTTCTAGATATTTTCCAAAACCCTATGGAGAAATCCCATTGCTTTTTGTCGAAGGAACCAGCAGTGGTAAAAATGCTAACTGTACTATTTACCCCTAGATTCAGGACGATTAGGACGCGTCACTGCGGTTCTCTGAGCCCATGTTGATTCATAAAATAGACAAACTATACAACTTTTTTATAAACATTAAAGTTTTTGTTTTTTTAAAAGTTGGGAACATTTTGCATTCACAACAAGAAATGGTCTGACAAATATCTCACAAATATTAATTCTGTCATGCTATACATTTAATCTACCTTTATTCTTGGGTACACTATGATAAGTCTAGTTATGGTTGACCAGACTTACACTTAGTTTTGAAATGGTCCACCTAATTAGCCAATCAGTGTAAACAAAGAAACCATGACAATTTAGGTTACAGATCCAAGATTTAAAAAATGCCTTCTGGGAATGAAATATAAATTATGGACATTATGCAGTTATGCATACTGCTGATTATTTCTAGTCATTTAGTAATATTGTTATGACATTTGGCATGCGCATCATGTCTATCCATTCTTGCCTTTTCAAGTTTATAATTTAAACTCCATGAAAATAGTTTACTGTCTTTTAAGTTTACCAGTCTCGGATTTATATATCCTACTTTTTAATGCCGTTTTAATTCTATTTTCAGATGTTTCTATTTTAGTATTGTTTATTTCTACTCTTCTGCTTGTTTGTTGGTTTTGATGCTGCTGAAAACATTTCCCAATTTATCTTGTTTGCAGTGCAAGCTTGTCCATGCAATAGAGCTCCACCTTAAACCACGTTGAATTTCATGAAAATACACCAAAGATTACGTATAGAATATCAATTCCCTTCTTCCAGTGGGAGAGAACTCGCTGCTATATAGACGAGTTTCTCCTTCCTGATAACAATTAGCAATTTTCTGTACATCTGTAAGTTATATACCAGAGCTATTCAACTGGTGCCCCGGGTGATATTTACTGGCCCTTTGAGTATAATGTTAATCTACTTTTTTTTGGCCAGAGTGCCTTTATTCCAGAGAGGGTGTTACATTGAGAGATAGAGGGGAAGACATTGCCTGAAAACTTCTGCGGGCTCGGGTTTCGAACCCACCTACTAGCTACTGTAGTGACAACTCCTGTCATTGATTGCATCTCTGTGTGAAATTAGACCTTTCATTTGATTTCACCTAAATGAAATGATGTTGATGGTTGAATCAGCTTCACATGCCGGCCTACTGAGTTCTTAACTTGCCATTTAGATCTAGAAAGGCCTTGGGGCTATGTTGTTTGATTGAATGAAACACAATATATGCACTCCACTATGCTGTTGTAGTATTTTACTGTATCTGAAGCTCTTAATATGATCATATTTCAAGCCATCTTTTTCCCAGCCCCTTGCTTTGAATCATCTTCATCAACCGGCCCCATTCCAAACTAATTAAATAGCATTGCTATATACCATCATATGTATAATACAGTATGTCTATGCTCCTGTAGTGTAAGCCTATATTCCTGCTACTGCAGTATTTTTTACTTTAACATTTTAATTATCCAGATTTGATTGTATTGTTTATATATAGCATTTTCCATTTTTTAAGTATTTTAATGTTGAACCCACTGCTTCTGAAACACTGGGATTCATAAATCTATCTGTAACTTGCTGCTGTTAAATACCAACCACCTATGTGCAATATATAGATGCCATTAATAACTGTAACATATACCTGGCTGCTAAATTCTAAGAACTGTTGTAGGATGTGTATTTTTCTTAATTATGCAACTTTTTATTATATCTTAGTACTTTTTTGTAATGCATGTCACATATGTAACATGAAGCTGACTGTGGCTATTTTTCCTGCTGTAACTACACACAAGGTATTCTGATTCTCTATGAATTCCCTTCTTCCAGTGGTATCGAGTGCCAGTGACACGCCCTAAAACCCGGAAGTAAGCTGCGCATGAACAAAACGTGATCCGTCTCTTCAATTTGTGAATACTTTTTTTTTTGTCGAAGGAACCGGAAGTGGTAACATGCTAACTTACTTCCGGGTTTTAGGAGCGTCACTGTGGCACTCTATACCCATCCTCATTATCGAACAGTTGTTGGGAAAATGTCAAATAAATCAATAGAAAACAGAGTCAAAGTGTGAAAACACCATTTTATTGTTGCTAGTCTGTTTAAGACCAGTCAGCGGTGGCACCTCCCCACTCAGTAGCCTGAGCGGTGGGAGCAGTGGACCAGTCCTCTGTGGCGGGCTGAGTGCTCCAGTCCTCTGCAGGGGGGAAACACATCAACGAGTTAGCATCATGGAGTCAAAGAAACATTAAAAAATAATCTTGAATTTTGTAAATTAATTAGGAAATCAACCGTACGTTTCTCACCTGGCTTGACCGCCGCGGCAGCTGGAACAAAGGAAACAAAGACAGATTAGAGACAGACAAAGTACAAAAAGTCATGATAACTTATTAATTTAAATACCTACAATACCTACTTTTGTATGGTTCTCATATTCACACAAGTGTCATTTAATTTAAAGTGTAGTATGTTGATCTTAAAGTTTGTCATTTTTATGGTTTTAAGCAGTCGTTTTTTCAAGGCTTTTATTGTCAGAGCTAGTGTAGATATGTCAATGAAAAGCTGAGGTCACAGGCTCCTCCTCCAACAGTGCAACACAATAAAACTGATAAAGTAGTGCAAGCAAATACAATAAAATAGATAAATTATTTGTTGTGTATTATTAAATAGTGCAAAACCATCATTTTATGTCCATAATCAATAAAGTGTGGTTACAGTAAACCAGCGTTCTTACCTGCTGGGAACTGCTGGATGGGCACAGATGGAACAGCGACTCCCTCGGACCAGTCGGCCACCTCGGGCTGCGTGAACTCGGCTGCAGGAGCGCTCCATTCGCCCTGGAACTCCTCCTTTCCAACAGCCTTCTCCGCCGCTGCCTGCTCCTCCTTCTCAATCTGTAGCGAGGAAATGGGCATTAATTAGATCTCAAGTCATCTTAATTTTTTTTTAGCCATGTTGTGTAAGCTTTTTATTTTATTTTATTATCGGCTCATTTCATTATACAGATGGAATATAAACTCGTGTTTTGAGGTGCAGTCTACGGAAACAACCGGAACCTAGCCTATATTATTCCAATACATTTATTTATATTAGCTAATATTGTTCTAGGACTAGATTAGATGCGTCTTATTGATCCTATAAGTTTGCCTTCTTTACCCGCTATGCCACTTTTGCTGTAACACTTAATGTAGACTCTCCAATACATTCTGAAAGCTTCACTTCTTTCAGTCGCCCTGCGTTTGTCTCACCTCCTCTGGATCTCTGTAGAAGTACAGATCGGGCATGACCTCCCATGGGTGCTCCCTGGAGATGGTTCCCCTCATCCTGAGCACCTCCCTGGACAGCATCCACCACATCAGACCAACAGAGTGGTGACCCTGAAACACAGCCATATCAGTTATAGATCACAATAGGAAAAACACAACTTTCATTTGCACGTTTAATATCCAGAGACATGAAGAGCTACGTAACATTTTGTAGCAGACCTTTACCCCGAAACCCAGAGTGGTGTAGAGAGAGGGGGTTAAAGGCCGAGCTTTTTTATTTAGCACACGTCTTACACCCAGCACATCATAGACAGGACAGGCAGGGCTCTAACGGTATGCAAGATACACAGAATTGACAACGTATGACAGGTACTTGTGTTCAGTTTTTCCTCACCTTGTTGTTACAGGGGATAGCGATGTCCACGTATCTCAGTGGAGAGTCGGTGTTACACAGAGCGATGGTGGGGATGTTGACGTAGGAAGCCTCAGTCAGTGGCTGATGGTCGGCACGGGGGTCTGTGACGAGCAGGAGGCGGGGCTCCCTGAAAGCAGCCTGGATCTGATTGGTGAAGGTACCGGGGGTGAAGCGCCCGTGGAAGGTGGTGGCTCCGGTGGCAGAGGCGAACTTAAGCACGGCCCTCTGAGACAGCGAGAAAAAAAACAAGTTACACTCAGAACTCAGATTAAATATCATTATTATTTTACTTTACAAATCTTAAATGTGGCACAGGTCACTATCAAACGCCAGTCATTGGACGTCGTCCTCATGGTGTTAGCGAAAACCCGGCCAGATCACTTTTGCACACTTCCGACACCAGAACACCGACATCAGTGCCCGGCTTTAATTGAGTGCTTATCACAGTTCATTTACTTCTGTCCCACAATGTTTACATGTAATCACTACAGTACACCAGGACAATCCTTTAGACCGTTTACTGTACCTGTCCAGTGTTCCTGGAAGAGATGACGCACACATCGGCCGGGTTTTCAATGGCAACGATGGCCCTGGCAGCGAGCAGAAGCTTCTCCCAGGTCTTCTTCAGGTTGACAATGTACACACCTGGAGTTGAAAGGAGAACAAAGGGGCATTAAGAGCTTTGTTGACAGTTATAACACGTTAGAGGATCATTATGGTGCAGAGAGCTTTGATTCTGCTTAATCTGTTCCAACACTCACCGTCACTTTTTCTTTTGTAGACATACTGGTCCATCTGGAAGTCCAAGTTGGTACCTCCCAGATGGGTGGATGCTGCGAGGAATTTAAGGACATCCTCTTCCTTCATTTGAAGGACATCTAGACCTCCGGACATCGTGACCACTTTCCCTGCGCAACGATTTATGGAAAAGCTGAGGAAAGGAAGAAAAGCTTGGTGAGATAGAATAAATTCTCTGTTACAAGTTACAAGTCCTGCACTCAAAATGTTACTCAGGTAAAAGTGGAAATTACCAAATCAAAAAAGTACTAATTATCACAACTGGCCCTTTTACGAATATATTATATCACTGGAGTTTAATTTGTGAAGCAAACTTGTGTTCATCATTTTAGTTTAGAAGCTGCTAAAGGATGTCAGATACCTCTATCCATAATTGTAGATTCAAGAATACATTTTTGTATTCATAAAATTAACCTGCAAAGGTAACTAGTAACTAATCTTTTGAAACAAATGTAGTAAAAAAAGTACAATATTTGCTGCCAAAATGTCGTCAAGTAGTAAAAAGTTGTATAAAATCCATACTAAAGTACCTCAATTGTAAGTTAGAGTACTTGAGTAAATGCACTTAGTTAGTCAAACTCTGCATTTGTGAGCTATGGTGTAAATATTAGCTTCCTGCTAACAGGGCCGACTAAAGCATTAACTTCTGACATCCGGGGTACAGGATGTGTAGACAAGCTGCAAAGACAGTTATTCTTACACATAGAATGGTATAAAGCAAGTTTAAATGTGTATAATGGAGGGAGGCTGTGGCGTAGTGTACTAGTGCGTTGGTGTTCGGCTCAGGGGTTAGGATAGCAAGACACTTCACTCCAAATTGCTCCTGTGGGGATTGCCCACAGTATTGAGTATGCAAGTCAATTTGGATAAAAGCGTATAACAAGTAACATGTAATGTAATAATCAGTCAGCTGCGACATTTGTTCGCTAATTATTTTTTGTTCAGGCGCTACGGGAAACCCTCCGGTATGAGCGCGTGTCAACGGCTAGCACGGTAGCAGTAACATTAGCAATGTCTACTTTGGGATATTTGAAGTCAATAAACACGATCAATGTTGTTGTTTTCTGCACTATTTGGTGCTATATAAGCTGCCGTTAGTTACTTTCTCTTTTTAAGGCGTCGATTAAAAAGGTTTATTGGCGAAATAGTAGCGTTAAAAACTCACCACGAAACAACGCCGTATGGAGATCTAACCAAACGGTGAAAAGAGGGAGTCTAGAGGAAGTGACGTCGTATAAATACCAGATTTCCAAGCCTGTGATTGGTTAGTTTTTGTGAAAGAGTAGTTATCTTAGTTTTATTTAACTACAATTGTTGTTTTGTTTTTTTACTTTTGCAAAATTTGATATATGTAGTATACTTTCATGTAACTATTAAACCAATAAATACTGGAGATATTTTGAGGAAGCGACATTGGTGGTTGAAATATTTGTGCTAAAGTAATCAAATTACTCGTTTTTTTTGTTTTGGAAATAATTCTGTGAGTTACCCAATCCCCCATATGCTTCACCGTCTCTATGGCACTTCCACATAATATATTTTACATTTTTTTGGATTCATTTGAAACTCACCACGGTGAAAAACAGGGCCATAGGAGGAAGTGACGTCGGATAAATACCAGATTTACAAGCCTGTGATTGGTTGGTTTTCATGAAAGGAGGCGGGAGTAGTTCTGTGAGGTATTTTTTTTGTTCAACTTAATGCTTCTGTAAATTGGCCAATAGATGGTGTTGTTTTGCCACTATATGAGGTCCATGAGGTAACCACAGGTCAGTGTGTGGTGGTTATCCCATATTAAGACAATGGCGATGGAAAGACCATATTAAGACAATGCTGAGACGCTGCCTCCTCTGTGAAAGACCTGACCTGTGGAGCAACTCTATTTACTCGAGATAAAGAGTTCCAGGCGAAAGGGAACATTATATGTACACAATGTCACAACGAGTTGAGAAATAAGTCCATTACAACCTGTCTTATGTGCAATTTGTATGATACTGAAATAGTGACACCATGCTGAGTTCAATCAATTCAATAGTCTTCTTAGTGGTATTACATATGAGCAAGCAAGACACTGAATGAAATGAATCAATATTAAAGTGAGTAACTAATAGAATACATGCTCGTTAGATATATATATATATCTTTATATTGTTGATATTTATACATTCACTGTTTATGTTTTGTGTTTTTTTAACTCATGTGAAATTCGTTTTGGATCATCTAATCTAGTCCTAGAAATATATTAGCTAATATAATAAAAGAATATAGCCTATGTTTAGGTTATATGTCATAATGTATAATCAGAATGGGTTTTATTATTATAAGTAGGCTTACACATACGAGGTTTATGTGGTGCAGACAGAGACACAGAAAGAAGAATACGTAACAAATGTGTAAAATAAAAATAGGACTGTTATGAAAGCTATTTTAAAAAACTATGTTAAGACTATTATAACAAATTAACAATATTTATGTATGACTACTGTGTTTAAAGCAGAGAGCTGTGCTGATTTAAAAGAGGTATAGGTAGTTCAGCTTATATTTTTGGTACTATTCATTGTACTAATTTTAGTGTGGGACTGAGCAGACGACAGGCAGGTGGATCGGTCAATTTTGTGTTGATTCAAACGTTTGCTTTGGGTCAAAGTCAAGGTCACGAGAGGCGATGGATCCGACAAATAAGGCTAAAAAAGAAGGAGTGGAGTGTGTGTCACACGGTCAGAAAACATGTTATTGGAGTTGAATTCTGGGAAAAGATTTGGGTTTTCGAAACATATAGAATCACTTGGTAACTCCCAAGACAGATAGCTGATTTAGTTTAGTCACTGTTCATCATTATGTCAAATATATGCACTTATCAGGGTTCATACACTTTTTCACCAATGATTTTCAATGACTTTTCCATGACTTTTACCTAATCTTCCATGACCAAAAACATTACTCTCTCAGCGGTACCACTGAAAATGGTTTATTTTAACATGGAACAGGAAAATAAGGTCTGCATATGAAACATGTTGTGCCTATCTAAAGCAAATCCAATAGTAGGCTTACTTAATGGTTTTGCCTTGCATGGCCTTAGATCTACTTCATATAGTAAACAAATCTCTTCTCTCAGGTATTTTTCCACAGGCCCTGAAAACTGCAGTAATTAAACCGCTCTTAAAAAATAATAATCTAGATGCTACAGTAATGAACAATTACAGGCCCATATCAAACCTCCCATTTCTAGGTAAAATCATTGAAAAAGTTGTTTTTCAACAGTTGAGTAATTTCTTGCATTTAAATAGCTGTTTGGATGTGTTCCAGTCAGGCTTTCGTCCAAACCACAGCACTGAGACTGCTCTTGTAAAGGTCTTTAATGACATCCACTTAAACACAGACAGTGGCAGAACTTCAGTGTTAGTATTATTAGATCTCAGTGCTGCGTTTGACACTGTTGACCACAGCATATTACTAGACCGACTGGAAAACTGGGTGGGACTTTCGGCAACAGTTCTAAATTGGTTTGAATCCTACTTAAAGGACAGAAACAACTTTGTTTCTATAGGTAAATACACATCTGAGTTGACAAATATGACATGTGGGGTTCCTCAAGGCTCCATCTTGGGGCCTCTTCTCTTTAACATCTACATGCTACCACTGGCTCAGATAATGAAAAACAACAAAATAAGTTACCATAGCTATGCAGATGACACACAAATTTACGTGACAATTTCACCAGGAGACTATGCTCCAATTCAAACACTGAGTAAATGCATTGAACACATCAATGACTGGATGTGTCAGAACTTTCTCCAATGAAACAAAGATAAAACTGAGGTAATGGTTTTTGGAGCCAAGGCAGAACGTATAAAAGTTAGCGCTGAGCTTCAGCCTGCAATGTTCAAAGCAACAGATAAAGCCAGAAATCTAGGTGTAGTCATGGACTCTGACCTGAGTTTCAACAGTCACATTAAAACAGTTACTAAATCAGCCTACTATCACCTAAAGAATATATCTAGGATTAAAAGACTAATGTCACAGCAGGATTTGGAAAAACTTGTCCATGCTTTTATCTTCAGTAGACTCGACTACTGCAATGGTGTCTTTACAGGTCTCACTAAAAAATCTATTAGGAAGCTGCAGCTGATTCAGAACGCCGCTGCTCGAGTCCTCACTAACACTAAGAAAGTGGATCACATCACTCCTGTTCTGAAGTCTTTACACTGGCTTCCTGTGTGTCAAAGAATAGATTTCAAAATACTGCTGCTGGTTTATAAAGCTTTGAATGGTTTAGGCCCAAAATACATTTCTGACCTCCTGCTAAATTATGAACCATCCAGATCTCTCAGGTCTTCAGGGACTGGTCAGCTTTATGTCCCCAGAGTCAGAACTAAACATGGAGAAGCAGCGTTCAGTTATTATGCTCCAAATATCTGGAACAAACTCCCAGAAACCTGCAGGTCCGCTGCAACTCTGACTACTTTTAAATACAGGCTGAAGACTTTTCTTTTTGTCGCTGCTTTTAATTGAACTATTCATATCTTAGACTGCACTGTAACTTTTATCCATGTATTTTTTCTTTTAATGTTTAATTGAACTATTCATATCTTAGACTGCACTGTAACTTTTATCCATGTACTTTTTCTTTTAATGTTTAATTGAACTATTCATATCTTAGACTGCACTGAAACTTTTATCCATGTATTTTTTCTTTTAATGTTTATTTTATTAGCTTTTCTTTTTAATGACTGATTTGAAATGCCTTTTTCTTAATGTCTTTCATTTTTTGTAAAGCACTTTGAATTGCCTTGTGTTGAAAAGTGCTATATAAATAAACTTGCCTTGCCTTGCCTTGCCTTACCTTGCTAGCTTCTACACGCTAAAGCAACTAAAATCTCTCACCAGCAAAATACCTCGTCAGTTAAAAGCCATTTTACGTTTCATTACTTTACGATACAGTATTTATTATCATTATAGTATTACTATTTCCGTGATTAGATAAAATATAAATTATATTTGATGCAACTTTAGTTACATTTCCATGACTTTTCCAAAACTTTGGGAAAAATATTGTTTTCCATAACTTTCCCAGGGCCTGGAATTAGCTTTTAGAATTTCCATGACTTTTCCAGGTTTTTAATGACCGTAAGAACCCTGGCTATAATACACTCATGTACAACTATACAGAGCAGAAGAGGAAGATGTTCTGCAGATAGTTTGCCCTTAATAACCTCAAGTCTTACTTTACTTTCTGTTATTATGTCACCGCTCCGCCTCTGTCTCTCAGCCGGCCTGTGATCAGGGTTCGGCCTTCACGCTAATCTATATGATTTTCTAATCTCTCGCGGGTGAATTTGACACCACAGCTGAACGTGTTACACAGACCAGTCACACATTGTTATATCATAAATGAGAAAAATCATACTTGAGTTTTTCTGAAACATTTAACCCTCCTGTTGTCTTCGGGTCAAATCTGACCGATTTACTACTTTACATTCGAGTGCATTAAGGCTTCATGATATCCTTCACAGTAGACATTTGAACATATAAATTGCTGATCACCACTTTCATTGAATTTTGGATGATTTAGTCAACTTTGTAACACCCATGGCGTTCCCGGTCGGTCGGGCACACACACACACACACACACACACACACACACACACACACACACACACACACACACACACACACACACACACACACACACACACACACACACACACACACACACACACACACACCACACACACACACACACACACACACACACACACACACACACACACACACACACACACACACACACACACACACACACACACACACACACACACACACACACACACACACAATTTGACACATTATCCGCTCTTATGTGCCCCTCCCCCCACATGGATCACACCTGGCACCCTGGGGGGGGGGGGGGTGTAACGAAGACAATAGGAGGTGATTATGCAATTTGGCATTGGTTCTTTTAATTCAGTAACCAACATATTATAATAACCTACAAAATAAAGAAGTTACATTATACAATATTTTACTGTAAATTATTTTATTTTAGCTTCTGTTACTATATTACATGTATATATTGTTCTAGCTTGCACCCACAGGCTGTATATATAAAGCTTGCACCATTATTTTACTCTTTACACTGTTCTGTATTTAATTTCTGCTTTCATTTTGTCTCTATTTGAGAAGTATATATTTGATTTAATATATTAATTGTACCTGCACCATTGTGTCCCTTGCAACATTGTCCTTTACTTTTATATTTCTAGTTGCAGTAGTTATATTTATTTGTATGTCGCAGTGTTACAGGAGACTGGGACTTACACTGCCAACAACTACGCTATAACTTTTGTGTATATAGGACAAATAAAGCCTTTTAAATCTTAAAGTGTGTACGTGTAGCTAATTCCTGGTATTGCAGAATTGCACACTGACTAAACACCGATTTAAAATAAGCTGAAGTTTAGTCTGCCGTGTCGCAGTGACCCAGTCATGAGTCTCAGCTCCATATCTGCAGAAACTCAGAGGTCAGCCTGATACACTGATAACAAGGAACATCAGGATCCATGCTCCGAATGAATGTTACTGTGCTTTACTTTCTTAAACAGCCTCCGTAAAGAGAGCACCTGTGAAGGATGCATGAAAGTAAACGTCAGACAAGAATCAGGGTGTTTTAGGGACAGTTTAAGTCAGAATATAAATAACACTTGTTAGAAAAGTGTGACATAACAGCAGGGGTGCATTATGCGACTTAAATCATGATAACGGCAGTAGAGATCAGAAGTGGGAAGAAGCACTCACATTTTGAACTGAATTGAAAGTAGCAACACTACATGTTAAAACAGTTACAAGGGAAAGTTAAACATAGTCATACAAAAATGAACACATTTGACTGAAAAGTGGGAATAAAAAGTGTTTCAAAAAAAGAAATACAAATTAAATGAAATCAAATAAAGAGACCACATTTGCATCTTGTGTTGCAGGGAAATAATACACTTAATAATAATAATAATTGTACACCGACTTCTTGTTGTTGTGGTGAAATATTAAAAATAAAAACTGACTTAAAATAAAACAAGATTTAGAAGACCTGCACAACATGTTCATCTCTTGTTGCAGTGACATTTTAAGTCTTATAAACAAACGAATACATTAAAAATACATGAACACGGTCTTCATCTGTTGTTGGGTTAAAACAAATAAAATACATTAAAGAAGTCGTAGAAGCAAAACACTTTCAGGCGCTGGAGGAAATGTCATACTTGGAACTGGAAAAAATATCTTAAGCATGTTTTTGGACACTCGTCTCATCTTGTACTATATTTCCGTCTTGGTCAAAAAACCAACCAAATCCTGCACTCTGATTGGCTGATTCACTCGTGCATTTTGGAAGGAAATCCATTTCACAGTCTTCTTAAAAAAAAGTTTGACAGTGACTTCTGACTGTCTGTACTCAGTGATTTGACTTCAGGCACTTATTTCTTCTTATTTTCAGGATTTCAGTCCAAATCTGGACATCATCTGCTCGTACACGGTCCAGGCCATGGCGGCCATCATGGTCCTCCTCAGGGCTCGAGGTACGGCTCCTCTGAAGAACCCCTGCAGTTTTTGCTCCTGAGAGAGAAGAGAGAGAAGAGAGAGATCCATGATGGTGAATAACATGATAATGGGTAACATGGTTGTTTAAAGAGTCCTCTCCTGCTGATGTTCAGGTGTATATCAGTATGTAGTGTCTCTACTTTAAAGAGTCCTCTCCTGCTGATGTTCAGGTGTATATCAGTATGTAGTGTCTCTACTTTAAAGAGTCCTCTCCTGCTGATGTTCAGGTGTATATCAGTATGTAGTGTCTCTACTTTAAAGAGTCCTCTCCTGCTGATGTTCAGGTGTATATCAGTATGTAGTGTCTCTACTTTAAAGAGTCCTCTCCTGCTGATGTTCAGGTGTATATCAGTATGTAGTGTCTCTACTTTAAAGAGTCCTCTCCTGCTGATGTTCAGGTATATATCAGTATGTAGTGTCTCTACTTTAAAGAGTCCTCTCCTGCTGATGTTCAGGTGTATATCAGTATGTAGTGTCTCTACTTTAAAGAGTCCTCTCCTGCTGATGTTCAGGTGTATATCAGTATGTAGTGTCTCTACTTTAAAGAGTCCTCTCCTGCTGATGTTCAGGTGTATATCAGTATGTAGTGTCTCTACTTTAAAGAGTCCTCTCCTGCTGATGTTCAGGTGTATATTAGTATGTAGTGTCTTTACTGTGACATGTCTCCATGCTTTAATGTTCAAAAAGCTCTTCACGTACAATGTGTTAGAGCTCTAGCCAATAGGAGCATGATTGTTACATAGTGATGTCATTATGTTCAGGAAGTAAACAAAGGAGTCCAATGGAGGCGTTTCGGGTTGATATTAGGTTTTGTGTTCATTTCAATAATAAATAAAGCAGATTAAATGACAGTTACCCTGTAGATGTGTCTGATGGCCTCGGCGGTCCTCAGGTGTGTGTTCACCTGAACCCGAGTCTTAACCACGTCAGCCGGCTGCGTGATCAGAGAGGCTAACACCCCCGAGAGCAGCCCACAGGAGAAGTTATAGAGGGGGGCGGAGGGGGAGGAGCTGATCTCTGAGGGGAGGAGAGAGAGGGGTTTAATACAAAGGAATTCATAATTACAGTAAAAAAACAGAAATACGTTTATCAATTTTTGTTCAACCCAAAAAGGGAAATACAATTTTGTATACACAAAAAAAAGTCAATATATAATAATGTAAAACATAATAATGTATATTGACATAAAAAATAAGTAAAAATGTGCAAAAAATATCAAATAAATAGATGGATAGATATACTTTATTTATCCCAATGTGGGAAATTATTTTGTTACAGAAGCAGTGTTCAACATTAAAATACAAATACTTAAATAGTGGAAAAGAGAATGACAAATTACAAAAAAATATAAAACAAAAAACAACGTATTTTTATAGTAAAAAAGCTATAAAAAATAAATAAATACTTAAACATTAAACATAATAAATCAAATAATAAAAATGTAAAAAACAATATATTAGGATATATTTGGAGAGTTTGCCGACCTGTGGGCAGCGCCGCCTTGGCCTGGCTGTAGAACATGACGTAGATCCCGGAGAAGGGAACGTCTCGGAGCAGCGTCGCCGTGAAGCCGGAGAACAGAGCGGCCGGACCCTCCGTCACACACACACTGCGCAGAGCCCCACACACACTGCTGTACCTGAACTTGCCACACTGAGACACACACACACGGTTAATGGGTAAATGGTGGTAGCTATGATGTACACACTACACAGGAAATAAAACACTACCTTGATTAAAGGTCTCCTATTCTCGGAAAATGCACTTTTTGATGTCTTTTATACATAAACATGTGTCCCCGGTGTGTCGGGGAACTCAGGCAGCATCAGAGAATAAAACCCTCTCTTTTCCTCCGTACCCAAATCTCTAAAAACGGGGCTACAACGGAGCTGATCCAGATTTGCGTCCGATATGACGTAATATCTGAAATGTGGACCCACGGCCCAATCAGAATCGTTGCTATCAGAAACAATGCCGACTGTTTTGGACGTAATATGGTCGGTGTTTACATTAGCATCGCTAACACTCAGAGCTAACCTGTACTGGAGAGCATGTGTGTGAAGAAGCAGGAAATAAAAAGGAACTCACCTTGTGGTATAACCGGCAAGAGAGAAAGCCTTTGAGCTCCATACTGTTTCAGAAATAATCCTTGATGTGTTTTGGAACAGGATTGCGTTTAATCACATTTAATTTTAAAAGCTTTATACCCAGAATCAGCACTTTAATAACAGGGCTGGAATAGAGGGATATAAGGGATGTCTAAAATGCATGATCTGTTTGGTATTTTGAACAAAACCCTTCATCGACATGTTTTTTTGTATATATCTGAGACCTGTAATATATGCCTAAAAAAAGCATGATAGGAGACCTTTAAATCACAGATTCCTCTACGTTTCCCCAACACTCACCTCAAAGCGTGTCTTGATGACGGTGACGGGCAGCATGATGACCCCGGCCACAGCTCGGGCCCCCCCCCCCAGCAGCACCGCCTGCAGGGGCCCCGGAGCTCCGTCCTGGAAGAAGTGCTGCTTCAGAGAGTAGAAGGTGCTGAAGTAGATCCCAACTCCTGGGATGGTGCGGGCGAAAGACTGGAGAGGAGAGAGAGAGAGAATCAGAATCAGGTTTATTACCAGGTAGGTTGACACAGACGAGGAATGGTGTCTGTTGGGAAAATACTGAATGTCCTCTTCCAATATGAGAGTAACATGATAACAAAGGTATCCCAACTGTAGCTGTGAACATGACAGGATGTGTGATTACCTAGAAGAGCATCAGGACTGTTTTAGGCATATGATAGCTATGTGATTAACATGATGATTCAGCCTCTATGGAGAGAGACGTATGACAAGCATGCTCATTTCTGACGTGGAGCTAATCTGAAGTAAACATTGAATACTGCTTTATATTCCTCCATCTTGTGACTGTGTAACTCCCTCTCTTGGATATCAGCATGTGAAGGACACTGTTCAGGAACTAGTTGATGCTCTGTATGTGATGACTTCCATTCTGGAGAGGATCACAAATACATGGATCTTGAGATTGAAGCTCAAGCCGGGGACCAGTGATATCTTTCTAACAGTAGTAGTAGTTGTGGTGTTAGTAGTATAAGTTGGAGTAGTAGTAGTTGTACTAGTAGTAGTTGTATTAGGAGTAGTAGTAGTAGTAGTAGTTGTATTAGGAGTAGTAGTAGTTGTATTAGGAGTAGTAGTAGTAGTTGTTTTGGAAATAATTATCATAAGACGCCAATTAGTAACATACAGGACAAACCTCGATGTCTGTTTACCTTCTTTAAGGACACAGGCGGCTTAGCCAATAATGTTATTGTTCCCATTCTGTGACCGGTCAATACTGGGATACAGATGGTCTGTGTTGTGGGTACACTGGGACACTTCCTTCTCTGTATTTGTGGACTCCAAGGTAAAATCTTCGAGGTCATAGGTGTCCGAGGCAAGTAGCTCAGTGTTCCCACATTGTTTAGGCTATCTTCTCAAATATGTTGTTTACTCTCTGCGAAACCAGTTAGATGGGCTGGCAAGAGAGAGGCTCTCCAGAATTGACGTGGCAACTCTACCGTGAAGTCAGAACCTCTGACTCTTGGACTTGTGATGTGAATCCTCCGGCCGTTAACTCCAAATAAACCATCATGTGTTTGACATCAAAGCTACTGCTCTTCCCGTGTCTCCTTCCTGAGTCGGTGACTCCCACTGCATAGCTACACAGAAGTTTCCTCTACAGTAGTAGTAGTTGTATTAGGAGTAGTAGTAGTTGTATTAGGAGTAGTAGTAGTTGTATTAGTAGTGTTTTGTTTTGGTGCCTTTGTGCATTAATGTAATGCATAGGGTCAATGATGTGGCTGAGGTACTGTGTCAGTGGGGGTCCCGGGTCAGAACAGGGAAAATCTGAATATGTGGACATTTATTCTAAGACTTTTAATAATACAGAGGGGTGGAGGGTTGAAAAAGAAAGATTAGAGATGTACTAACCGGTGAAACTCCTTTCCAAAGTCCCAGCAGCCTCTCTGTTCGCACCACGCTCAGAAACACCGTCATCATCCCCACCCGGCCAGATCTGAGAGAGGAGAGGCAGACGGGATAAATAATGGGACCTAATGAATACCCTCCACATGCTGCATTTGTGATAATAGTCACTATATTTCTCAATTCTGAAAGCAGGTAGAGATCGATATACCGTTTCCCACAATTCCTATATACATATTTGTTTTTATATTCAGGATTGTGGGAAACGGTATATCGATCTCTCTGTCTGTACACAAACTGAAAGATTGACAATAAAGTTGACTTTGAGGTTTTTTTTATCGCCGCTCGCATGTACACAACACCGCACACAGGCCCAAATATTAGGCCTGACCCTACATGATTCTGTAAAATCCCAAACCACGAATACATGTGACTGCGGTTGGAAATCATTAATTAATTAGGAGTCGGGACTGTGAGTCATTACTCACTATTTCCAACATTTTGTCTGTTTGAATCTTCTTATAAAACACATTTCCCATAATGGAGGATTTTGAAAACCCTCTTTTGAAAAAGTCCCTATATTTTAGGTTTTACTTTCAATCTAGCAGTGTGGGGGTCCGGCAGTGTGGGGGTCCAGTGCCTTGCTTTAGGGCACATTGTTAGTGCCCAGGAGGCAAACTAGCAACTTTAAAAATTCACACTTCCCTTTTGTCCGATTGGGGACTTGAACCAGCGACCCTCTGGTTCCCAGGCCCACTGCTGCGTGAGTGTGTCTCTGTGTGTGTGAGTGCCTGTGTGCATGTGTGTGTGTGAGTGAGTGAGTGAGTGTGTGTGTGTGTGTGGTGTGCGTGTGAGTGAGTCTGTCTGTCTGTGTGTCTGTGTCTGTGTGTGTGTCTGAGTGTGTGTCTGAGTGTGTGTGTCTGTCTGTCTGTCTGTCTGTCTGTGTGTCTGAGTGTGTGTCTGAGTGTGTGTCTGAGTGTGTGTCTGAGTGTCTGTCTGTCTGTCTGTCTGTCTGTCAGTGTGTGTGTGTGTGTGTGTGTGTGTGTGTGTGTGTGTGTGTGTGTGTGTGTGTGTGTGTGTGTGTGTGTGTGTGTGTGTGTGTGTGTGTGTGTGTGTGTGTGTGTGTGTGTGTGTGTGTGTGTGTGTGTGTGTGTGTGTGTGTGTTGTGTGTGTGTGTGTGTGTGTGTGTGTTGTGTGTGTGTGTGTGTGTGTGTGTGTGTGTGTGTGTGTGTGTGTGTGTTGTGTGTGTTGTGTGTGTGTGTGTGTGTGTGTGGTGTGTCTGTGTGTCTGTGTGTCTGTCTGTCTGTCTGTCTGTCTGTGTCTGAGTGTGTGTGTGTGTGTCTGTATGTCTGTCTGTCTGTCTGTCTGTCTGTGTCTGTCTGAGTGTGTGTGTGTGTGTGTGTGGTGTGTGTGTGTGTGTGTGTGTGTGTGTGTGTGTGTGTGTGTGTGTGTGTGTGTGTGTGTGTGTGTGTGTGTGTGTGGTGTGTGTGTGTGTGTGACTCACCCTGGCAGCCCCCCCCTCTGCAGAGTCTGCAGTCTGGTCTTCACCAGGTCCAGCGGCTGGAAGAGGATCGTGGAGCAGGTCCCGCTGACGGAGCCACACATGAAGGCTTTGAGGGCCGGGTGAACCTGAGGGGGGGAGGAGACAAGGGGGGGAGACAAGGGGGGAGGAGACAACAGAGACCGTTGAGCAACATGTTAGGATAGATCTGCTGCAGGTGACTGATTAGTATTTCACGTGCATCTGAACACATGATGAACTAATGAAAAGCTCAAAGTCAACTTTATTGACAATACCTCTATTTGTGTTACACAGAGATTCTGTTTCTCACCATCCCAGAGGATCAACATATATGAAAATAAATATATACACATACACACAGAGGTGGGAGAAGTACTCAGATCGTGTACTTGAGTAAAAGTAGAAGTACTCAGATCTGGTACTTGAGTAAAAGTCGAAGTACTCAGATTTTGTACTTGAGTAAAAGTAGAAGTACTCAGATCTTGTACTTGAGTAAAAGTAGAAGTACTCAGATCTTGTACTTGAGTAAAAGTAGAAGTACTCAGATTTTGTACTTGAGTAAAAGCAGAAGTACTCAGATCTTGTACTTGAGTAAAAGCAGAAGTACTCAGATCTTGTACTTGAGTAAAAGTAGAAGTACTCAGATCTTGTACTTGAGTAAAAGCAGAAGTACTCAGATCTTGTACTTGAGTAAAAGTAGAAGTACTCAGAGCTTGTACTTGAGTAAAAGTAGAAGTACTCAGATCTTGTACTTGAGTAAAAGTAGAGTACTAGATAGTACTTGAAAAGCAGAGTACTCAGATCTTGTACTTGAGTAAAGCAGAAGTACTCAGATCTTGTACTTGAGTAAAAGTAGAAGTACTCAGATCTTGTACTTGAGTAAAAGCAGAAGTACTCAGATCTTGTACTTGAGTAAAAGTAGAAGTACTCAGATCGTGTACTTGAGTAAAAGTAGAAGTACTCAGATCGTGTACTTGAGTAAAGTAGAAGTACTCAGATCTTGTACTTGAGTAAAAGTAGAAGTACTCAGATCTTGTACTTGAGTAAAAGTAGAAGTACTCAGATCTTGTACTTGAGTAAAAGTAGAAGTACTCAGATCTTGTACTTGAGTAAAAGTAGAAGTACTCAGATCTTGTACTTGAGTAAAAGTAGAAGTACTCAGATCTTGTACTTGAGTAAAAGTAGAAGTACCAGAGTGTAGGAATACTCCGTTACAGTAAAAGTCCTGCATTCAAAATGTTACTCAAGTAAAAGTAGAAAAGTATTATCATCAAAATATAGGAGGAGACAAGTGGGGAGGAAGTGAAAGAAAGGGGAGAAAGGGAAGGATATAAGATAAGAAAATATAGGACTTTATTCATCCCGAAGGAAATTGTTGTGCCAGAGTTACAAAGATACAATGAACACAGCAGCACAATAATAATAATCAAAGAAAGAGCAATTCAATAACTACAGGAAACACAGACGGTCACATCATTAATGTAAATATTAACAGTATTTAGCAGAGCAAAAAGACAAGATGGACCTGTATTAACACTGTGGAGAAAGTCAGTAGTTCAAACAGCAACAGGGTGAGAATGAAAAACAGCACAGATTAGAGATGAATACAGCAATGCAGTTTGCTTTTCAGCCCAACTGTATACAGTTGTTCTCAGACGCGGAGGGATACTGACTTGTTGTGAAAAGTAACTACAATTCTACCCGTGGTATACGCTCAGTATATCACGGCTAAGAACCAATCAGATTGCTTTATTTGACTTGTCCGTTTTATAAAAATAAACATGCCTTTAAAAACTACAAAAGTGTAAACAAATACCTCCTTCATTACAACTAATATCAGTTACACAAAAGGTGTAAATAACTCACCAGAGAAAGTTCCATAGCTCTTCAGGACGATAACAAAACTAAATCTTCTGTTTTTTCTTCTTGTGTCAATCTGCTCAAACGTTCCCACACCTTAAACACATGTACAATAAAAAGAGGTGTTTCAGTGAGAAGGTCACACAGTGAGCAGCTGATCTGTGACAGGGTCTCTGTTACAGGGGATGAAGGAGCATGAGCTTCTTGTCAGTCAGTCAGACAGGGTTAGGGTTACACACACACACACACACACACACACACACACACACACACACACACACACACACACACACACACACACACACACACACACACACACACACACACACACACACCACACACACACACACACACACACACACACACACACACACACACACACACACACACACACACACACACACACACTCTGATTTGTATTTCACGTGCATCTGAACACATGAGCTTTGAATGACTGCTAATCTACTCAGTAGCCTACTCAACGTATTTGCAAAATTGTCTCCACACAAATTACAACACAGGGTTTGTTTGAGATAAACTCAGAATACAAAAATATTCTATGATTATACTAGACTTTTAAAAAGAGTAATTCTACACAATGAGTACTTTTCCTGAGTACGTTTAGCTGATTATACTTCTTTGTTTTATAGATGTGTAAAACAAACATTTGTAAAAATCAAACGACTTGCAAATAAACAAACAATTTCCAAACCAAAAACTAGAGATGAAAATTGATATATAAGTAAATGAAAGTATTTATGAAGATAGAATAGAATTACCATCCCCAAATCAAAACTTGATTTCCAAATGCTTGCATGAAAGTTGCTATTGTTAGAAAGTTATTAACAGTAATGTTCATTTATTTACTAAAAAATGTTTTGATGTAAATAGTTTTAATTGTTATATTAAAAATGTAAACACGGATGTGGTCGATGTGTTGACATAAACAATATTTTGAAAAACGAATCTCTATTCTACTTTTAATTAAGTAACATTTTGAACTTTGGACTTTCTTTTTACTTTTAACTTCGATTTTCACTCGAGTAAAGGACATGTTTACCATCTCGGTTTGTCTGCATCTTACCTGTTCAAATACTCTGCAAGATTCAGGAGTCTGTTGCAGAGACTGGTGTCACAAGTATGACGCAATTTGGTTAATTAACAGCATAATCCTTCAAAATGTACTAAAAAAGTACAAAATAACACGCTGAATAAAACCCAAAAAGCTTGTTTTGAATGCCTCTTGTGTGATAAAAAGGTCTCAAAGGGTAAAACTAGAGCACAGACCAAATTGAGCTCCACTTTGTCACATGAAAATGAAAAGTGAACTCTGTATTTGGAAACTTAAAAACCAGCCGGTTCCGGATTGTTGATGCTGTGTGCCGTAAGCACCGCCCACCCAGGAGCTGCTGGTTTCTGATTGGCTGAACAGCTTAACGTAATGTCAGTATTAAAAGCGCAGCACTTTATAAAGTATCTTAAATATTAGATATAAAGTGCGGGTCTGTGTACCTTCATTTCAACTGTCTTTCTTTCTTAAACGGGAAAGCGGCTGCCTTGTCTTTTTAGGCTGAGTTTTC
The DNA here is from genome assembly GCF_902827175.1 of Gymnodraco acuticeps. Taxonomy (NCBI): domain Eukaryota; kingdom Metazoa; phylum Chordata; class Actinopteri; order Perciformes; family Bathydraconidae; genus Gymnodraco; species Gymnodraco acuticeps. The sequence goes on along the minus strand of NW_022990854.1, from coordinate 23,290 downwards.
TACGTGAAATACTAAAATAGCGAGAGGATGTTTGGCGCGAGGGACGGGACGGTATTCCCTGAAGTAGTTTAAAAAATAAAAGCCCTCTTCTTGTAAACGCATGGATGTATACAGAGAACAAACCACACTTGATGTTGGAATAACGAGAGAGGTCTTAGAGACAGGCTTTAATGCCCTCTCAGAGTATACTGATAAGACTAGCGTTACAGAGGACTCTCATAGGTTTATTCAGAAAGATATTGACGGATCAATTTGTTGTTAACCAGGCCCATTATCGTAGAGTTAAAACGGGGAGAATTCCAGCAAAGTTGAAATGAAAGTACTTCAAAACTCTTCTCTTTTAAGTACAGCGCTTCAGTATAGGTACCGTCCACCACTGACTACATGAGAGAATACCTAATGTCTTCTTTGACTCAAATGTAATAGTTATAGGAACAGAAAAACTACATTTAGTAAGTCATTGTGTTTCATAAAAGAAAGGTGTTTAACAGAAGGCTGAAGATAAAAGTGCAAGTTTAATATGATTAAATATAACAGTTCTCACCTAAATGTCTTCATCCTTGTTTTACTCTAGAGGAGAAACCAGTTCTGACTTGATTGTGTTTTTTATTAAACTCTGACTGCCCTCTGCTGGAGAAAATACATCATGTCATAAACAACCACTTCAGCCTCAAAGGAGACACGCTTTTGACTTAAAACATCATTTTATTTAACGATGAATCACTGGGAATGCAAGTATTGACATAAAAACCAGTGGTGGAAACTAGTGCTGGGCGGTAAACAGTTTCATACCGTGAACTTTGTACCGTATGGTATTACATGTTCATATACCGCAACACCTTTAAAGATGGAGACTGAAGGAAATAAGTTTTATTTGTTTAAATACTTGAATATTGTCCGTGCAGTGTACCTTGGCTTGTAGCAAGGTGTATTAAGTTGCACTAGTTTGAAGGCCAATCATAAAAGTATTATATACAAAATATAAATAACAGGTACATATAATTATAGGTCAAGATATCCAGCAGCAGCATGTCAAATAATTAACATTAGCTCCACCTTTACTAGCTGTGATGAACACATTAATAATTATAATCCAGTCATTTCATACATATGGTTATGAAATGAGCCACTGCTCTTAATGTTATTTTGTACTTTAAATATACTTTTATAATAATGTTGTGCTTTTACTTCGCTATGATTATAAATACAGGGCTTTTCCTACATCAGTATGAAATAATAACAAAGGCACAGCAGGTAGCAGTTTAGAAAGCCTCTTTAATTGCAATAATACCAACATTTCACAACAATGATTCCAGAGGTGCAGAAAGACAGACATTACAAAATAATTGAGCATTTTTTTTTGGATTTCCTTTGCTGTTGTTTTTTTATTTTTTTATTATAAGTGCGATCATTATTTGTATTCTTCTTAATCCGTGATTCCCAACAACAACAACACATTCCTCTCACTTCCCAGCAGTGTGAGCCGAAAGCACAGCCTGCGGAGGGGGGGGGGTAAACATCCCCTAACTTCCGAAATCTACCCGGCAACCGAGCTCCGAGGACACAGTGCGAGTAATAAGACTTCCCCACCACCCCCTTTACCTTCAACATAAACACAACACTGATAGAGAGAAATGTAAAAATCAATGCATGTCCAGAAAAATGAGAAATCCCTACCCAGAATTCAGCTGCTGCATTTAAGGCCTTAGTGTGCGTGTGTGCACTCACTACCATGAGTCTTTTTAAAACTTAACGCAGTGTTTTTTTTAATGTCAAGGCTTTTTTTTTCTCAGTGCAAAAATTAAGAAAATTCAGCACAATCAAAACGCCTTCCGTAATTTTTTAACTTGAAATCTGCCTCTGATTTTTAAGCTTCCGTAAGAAATGTGTGTTACATTTTTAAGCCCATAAGCGTAGTCACGAGTACTAACTGCAGCTAAATCAAGGAGGTAGATTTATCATACTTTACTTCGTGTGAACAGATGTGTAAATGGAGAATTTGTAAAAGTGAAACCTTCCAAAAAATGCTTAAAAATATTTGTTAAGTAGAAAGAAATTGAAAATTGAAATTCAAATATTCTTTATGTATTTATTCCACATTTCAGAATCCATTTTATGTATTTTTTTTTTGTGGATTTTGTTTCTATAGAAGCCGATTAATTTAATATTTTTATACATTTCTTTTAATTTCATTTATTGGGTTTTTACTCATACATTTAGTGTTCACAGAAATAACGTTGATCAAATCTACCGCCACGCTAAGTCGATAGGATACATTCCGCGTATAAACCTTCATTATAATCTGAAGCGAGAGCATAATAAGCACTTCCATTCTTAACCATTATAAAAACTTCTGCATAAAACACATTTTCTATAGATCGAGATATTACTTTGGTCCCCTTCCAGTAGATCGCTCTTCATTAACGTGTACTTCCTTCTTCAATTAGAAAAATAGATCCTGGATCAGGACTACCATCATTGGAATGTTTCCTTACAAAAATATCCTTTTTTTTTTTCCCCCAGAGAACGAAACATGAAGCGAACGAAAACATTTGGCCCAAAAATAACGTGTGTCAGCATGGTGATTGTCCCGAGTTTACCGTGTGTGTTAAGAATGCATAGATTGTCACGGGACTAGGAGGAAATCGGTTTCTCTAGTTTTGTGTTCCTCTCCGTTCAGAAGTGTGTGTGTGTTAGTGTGTGTTTTTGTATTTTATGATGCGGGTGTTTTTAATGATGACTCGGGTTTTTAAGGCTTGGGGGACTCGGGGGTCTCGCTCTTGGTCTCGCTCTCCTCGTCGCTCTCGATGCCGGTGCGAGGCATGGTGCGGCGCACGGTGAACGGGAGTTCGCCACGTCTGGAATGGAGAGAAGAAAAAAAAAAATTAGAATTAAAACTGAAATGCCTCTGCTTTTTATAGCAAAAGGTGGAAGCCGTAGTCCTCCAGCACGATGCAGTGAGAGGTAAAAACATGATACAATGGAGACAATTACAACAAGATTACAGCTGCTAACAAATGCTGGAAGACCATTAATACAGGCGCTACCAGAATCACAATCTAAGCACACGTCTTTATCTACTCTATTCAGTGTTTCCGCCAGACCAGGGCTGAGAGGGCGTCCACCCCGCGAGCGTCTATAAGGGACTTGAGCCGTCCCTTATAGATACTGTCTTTTTACGTTAGTGAGCCGGATCATTTGGCTCGGCTCTCTTAAAGCGCCGGCTGTTTCGGCTCTTCATGTTACCACAGTTTACCACGGAGCCTCAGTTTTGCCGCCGCAAGGCTCCGGCGCTCGCAGTTCAAGCGCGTGCTCCACTAAAACCCCCCCCCCCAGCTCATCGCGTCTAAATCGCCACGTTCCGTGTTGCTGTCCTGTGGCAGGCACCTTCGATGTCGGGGAAACGATCTTCAATACTCCGAAAAGAATCCCACCAGACTCCTTTGCCCCTCCAACAGAGGGATGTCCTTTTTCCTTTTCGTCATTTCAAGCGATAAAAACTCTCGATCTTCTCTCGAATTATTAATATTTGTGGACGCCCTCTGCCCGAGTTCAGGGCGTTCCGAGCTGAATAAGGGCGTCAAATGACGGCAAGACGCCCCCCCTGGCGGAAACGCTGACTCTATTATTTAGTTGTTCTTTTACCCTTTGTTTTATTGGGAATATATGGACACTGGTTATAATTCTGACTTTAATCTCAGAATGTGTGCTTTTATGTCTGGATGTTGGGTTATATACAAGTGGGCATATTTACTTTATATGTGTTTCAATCAGGGACGCGGGAAGTCAGTCAGAGTTTGGGGTGCTAGTGGAGCCTTGCAGCGGCCAAACTCAGGCGCGCTTACACTGCGTGTAGGGAGGGGCGGCCCTGTATAATAACTTCATATTAAATGCAGTCATTTAGCAACAGCTAGTGAGAGCAGTGCATTCATCGGTGTTCGTTTTAATGCTGCCAGTTTGTTGACGGGACTTCTCATGCTCCCTAAATGTTTCCCCTGCCTTTCGCCATTAAACCCTGCTTTCACAAAACTCCCATCCCTGATCTTGTCTGCACTGACGAGCTTCTTTTCTATAGCAGAGCAACAGAAGAAGCACACTGCATTATCACTTTCTCTTATAGTGAAGTTTTTTATAGGCTGCTTACACTAAAATGCTAACTCAAAATAAAACTTTTGTATTGATTTGTTTAGTGAACTTTTTGGTGTTGCAGTTACAACTCTCCGCCAACAGATGGGGGTGCTGCAGCCCCCTCAGCACCCCCCCCTTCCCACGTCCCTGGTTGCAATCGTCAATTGTGCATATATATATATATATATATATATATATATATATTTATTTAAATCCTGCTCATGTGCTCTTGTACGTTTTCTTTTAATGCCATCAACCTGCCAGGGACTGCAGATGAAAATGAGTCTCCATCTCTAAATCTGGCACATGTACATGCTGGACTCAAGGGCTCGTGTTGATTAATGTGCAGTGTGCCTTTAAAATAAATAAATACAAATGTTCGGGTGTTGTTTCTCACCTGAGTTTGTTCTTCAGGGTGGAGACCTCTCGGGTCATGGAGTCCGTTGACTCCGTGGCGTCCTCCAGCTCTCGTTGCAGTTTCCTCCGGTTGGCGTTGGCCCTCTGAGCCTCCTCCTCCGCCTCCTCCAGCTGGCGCTTCAGCTGCTTCATGCGGGAGTTCAGCTTGTCCACCTGCAGAGAGACACAGTAAAGTAATAATTAATTTTTAAGACGTTAAAACATTGAAACAAAACTGTCACCAGAGGCAATACATGACCTAAATATGTTCACAGCAATTAGTCCAGTACTAAAACGGGCTCACAACAAATATGTGTCGATTCCAGTCTAGCACAAGAGGCTAGCAGAAACATGTATACAACAAATGTAGGGTCTATCTACATTCTATATATATGATTTAAGCAGGGGTGTCAAACTCAAATACACAGTGGGCCAAAATAAAAAAATGGGTACTAGTGGAGGGCCGGACTGGTTCAATGTTTATTGCAGAACTTATTGAAATGAACTTATTGCACATATTAAACCTGGAACTAACAAAGCTTAAATGATTGCCAATAAAAACAACATTAAATAAATCAGTTGCATTCATTTCTTATGGCTCTATCTGCAGCTTTTCCAGAGTCATTTCTTATGATTACATTTTTCCACAGGCCAACAACAGCTTCAACAAAACTATTTCCCTCAAAGAACAAACCAAACATGCCCTGTTGTCCTGAGAGAGAAAGTGCAGAAGGAAACATCCATGTAAACTCAGTGTGCTGCTCTGTGATGCTAGTTCAGATACTTGGCATCTCATCTTGGGTGCAAGGTCATCAATGTTTGGGCTCAGGCTCTGAGCTGAGGAGACCCTCAGGATGGAGTGAAGGTGTGCGTGCAATATACCGGCGGGCCAGATCTAATAGGAATTAGAAATGATCCTGCGGGCCGAAATTAAATCCACCAAGGGCCTGATTTGGCCCCCGGGCCTTGAGTTTGACATATGTGATCTAAATGATTATATGATGGAGCTCTGACCTGGTCCTTGTACTGCTCCGTGTTGCGTCTCTCGTCGTCCACCGTCAGGATCACCTCCTTCAGTTTCTTCTCGGTGCGTCTCACCAGCTTAGTGGCTCCCTGTCGCTCTCTGAGGGCAGAAACACAACGTCACACCCTGGAGAGAAACACTGCGATATCAAAAACCCTGTACGAACACTGCTGTTTCAGTGTGAGACTTTGAGATGATGCTTCCCATTAGTATTCAGGAAACATCTTGTTGGGAAAACACTGAATGTTCTCTTCCAATCTGAGAGTAACATGATAACAAAGGTATCCCAACTGTAGCTGAGAACATGACAGGATGTGTGATTACCTAGAAGAGCATCAGGGCTGTTTTAGGCATATGATAGCTATGTGATTAACATGATGATTCAGCCTCTATGGAGAGAGACGTATGACAAGCATGCTCATTTCTGACGTGGAGCTAATCTGAAGTAAACATTGAATACTGCTTTCTATTCCTCCATCTTGTGACTGTGTAACTCCCTCTCTTGGATATCAGCATGTGAAGGACACTGCTCAGGAACTAGTTGATGCTCTGTATGTGATGACTTCCATTCTGGAGAGGATCACAAATACATGGATCCTGTTTTGAAGCTCAAGCCGCAACATCTCCTCTATTATTAGTGTGTATATAAAGCAGATGAAATGGTGTGACTGTTACCTGGTCTCCATGTCCAGCTGCTCCTCCAGCTGCACCACCTTGGCCTCCAGGGCGGCCATGTTGGCTTTGTACTTGGACTTGACGGTCCCCTCGAGCTCCTGCAGCTTCAGCTTCAGCTCCTTGTTCTGACGCTCCAGCTGACAGCGAGCACCCTCCACCCGCTGACAGGTGCTGCGCTCAGACGCCAGCTCCACGTTCATCTGGTCCGACTGGAAACAGAGGAAACACGGGAACACGAGTCAGACAGGGACACCTCACTGAATAATACAGAGAAGGAGCTGAAACTGTTATCACTTTGGGGGAATTCAATTTGTGTGAGAGTGAGTGAGAGTGTGAGAGAGAGTGCGAGAGAGCGAGTGAGAGCGCATGTGAGTGTGTGAGAGAGTGCGTGATATAATGCATCTTGTGTTTGTCCACAGACCTGCAGCACGGCCTTCTTCAGCCGGTCGTTGGTCAGCTCAATGTTGCACTGCTCCTCCTCAAGCTCCTCCTCCAGCTGAGCGATACGAGCCTCAAGGCGCCGCCTCTCCTCCACCACCTGAGCACTGAGGGGAGAGAAGCTCGTCAGTCAAAGGTGTTGCACAAGAAAGGTGGACACATTCAATAAAAAGACAAGTGACTTTGTTGCACCGCTCGTTTTACCGAGGTCTCACTCTTTGTTTCATATATTTCTTCCTACATTTCCCGAGTCTAAAGTGGATTACACTTTCTACACAAATACCTGTACTTTCTACTTCTTACATGTTGAACTCAAATACCTGTACTTTCTACTTCTTACATGTTGAACCCAAATACCTGTACTTTCTACTTCTCACATGTTGAACCCAAATACCTGTACTTTCTACTTCTTACATGTTGAACTCAAATACCTGTACTTTCTACTTCTTACATGTTGAACCCAAATACCTGTACTTTCTACTTCTTACATGTTGAACTCAAATACCTGTACTTTCTACTTCTTACATGTTGAACACAAATACCTGTACTTTCTACTTCTTACATGTTGAACACAAATACCTGTACTTTCTACTTCTTACATGTTGAACACAAGTACCTGTACTTTCTACTTCTTACATGTTGAACTCAAATACCTGTACTTTCTACTTCTCACATGTTGAACACAAATACCTGTACTTTCTACTTCTTACATGTTGAACTCAAATACCTGTACTTTCTACTTCTTACATGTTGAACTCAAATACCTGTACTTTCAACTTCTTACATGTTGAACTCAAATACCTGTACTTTCTACTTCTCACATGTTGAACACAAATACTTGTACTTTCTACTTCTCACATGTTGAACTCAAATACCTGTACTTTCTACTTCTCACATGTTGAACTCAAATACTTGTACTTTCTACTTCTTACATGTTGAACACAAATACCTGTACTTTCTACTTCTTACATGTTGAACTCAAATACCTGTACTTTCTACTTCTTACATGTTGAACCCAAATACCTGTACTTTCTACTTCTCACATGTTGAACTCAAATACCTGTACTTTCTACTTCTTACATGTTGAACCCAAATACCTGTACTTTCTACTTCTCACATGTTGAACTCAAATACTTGTACTTTCTACTTCTTACATGTTGAACACAAATACCTGTACTTTCTACTTCTTACATGTTGAACTCAAATACCTGTACTTTCTACTTCTTACATGTTGAACCCAAATACCTGTACTTTCTACTTCTTACATGTTGAACTCAAATACTTGTACTTTCTACTTCTTACATGTTGAACACAAATACCTGTACTTTCTACTTCTTACATGTTGAACACAAATACCTGTACTTTCTACTTCTTACATGTTGAACTCAAATACCTGTACTTTCTACTTCTCACATGTTGAACACAAATACCTGTACTTTCTACTTCTTACATGTTGAACACAAATACCTGTACTTTCTACTTCTTACATGTTGAACACAAATACCTGTACTTTCTACTTCTCTCATTTCCCAAACAGCTGGTTCCTTTAGTTTGAATGTGTGTTTGATGCGTGATCATTATTATTTAGAGTCATTGCGTGCCTATTGATTTGAACACGATCCGTGTATCCATCATTTCCTGGTCTTCTCTAAAGAAGAGGGACCAATGGAAACGTTGTCATGTTGCCGTTGTTCAGCATGGAAACATTCATTAGCTAACAATGACATTATTGTTCTATTAATATAAAGGGAGGTCAGGTACTCTTTAAAACAGCTGCTAGCTATGGGTACTTTTTACTGAAGTACATTTCAAAGCCTCTTTACTTTTACTTGAGAAGTTTAGTCAGTACTTCTACTTTCACCAGAGTAATTTTAAACACGAGTATCTGTACTTCTACTTGAGTAAAGGATGCGTGCACTTTTGCCATCTCTGGTGTGTGCGTGGTGTGTGTGGTAGAGGTCTTACTTCTTGGTGGCCTGGCTGTTGATCTCGTCCTGCAGCTCGTCTCTCTCCTGCTGCGCCTGCCTCTTCACTCTCTCTGCAGCCGCCAGCTCCTGAAGGGGAGGAAGGAGACGAGAAACAACGTTCAGTTTGCATCAAAGAAGACAGGGAGGAGGATGGGTGAGGCGTAGGCACACTGACCTCCTGCATCTGCAGCATCTCGGCCTCCATGCCTTTCAGCTTCTTCTCCGTCTCTTTGCTCAGAGCCAGGATCTCCTCTCGGGACATGCGAGTGTCCTCCAGCTCCCGGATCAGATCCTTCATCTGGGCCTGAGGACACAAGAGGAGTTCAACTGAGAGTCGCCATTACGTTAGTCATTTGCACTATTTTTTTTAAATTGTATTATATACGTTGTTGGAGGAGTTCGGGTCAGAAGACTTCCATTGCCTTTTCTACCCTGTAGCTTTGTGCAGATGACATTGAAACCATTGAATCTAAATACTATGAATATGTTTCTAAGACTAACTGAAGTACCATTTCACTGTTGTCTAAATAACGTATGTACCGTTCAAAATGATTACAGTAACACATATCTGTTATATGTTTTGAGTGTCATTGTAACCATCACACTGCTGTGATTCATAGTTCCTTTTAGCTGAGACTAGCGGCTCACCTGCAGTTTCTTCAGCTGCTTCAGGGCTTCGTCTCGGTTCTTGTTGGCCATGTCGATGCCGGCCTCCAGCTCCTTCAGGTCCAGCTCCAGCTTCTTCCTGGAGGCCACGGCTGCAGAGCGCTGCTTCCTCTCGTCCTCCAGCTCCATCTCCATCTCACGCACCTGAAGGAGGGACGGAGGTCAGCCATTCGCAACGAACAAGAAACTGTGACGTGCACTTTGAAGATTAAGATTAAATGGAGTTTATTGTCAATCTTTCAGTTTGTGTGTACAGACGGAGAGATGGAAATACCATTTCCCACAATCCCGGATATAAAAATACGTAAAAATATGTATATACCTAGTTTTAATTATAAGTATATTCGTTCCTCTCTCCTTGTCGTTATGTGCATGTGTTACTTATGTTTGTTGTAAAGAAATATAATAGTTTCAATAATTCCTATTAAAAAAAGGCACTGGTGGCCATAAAAATACTAAACTTTATAAATAACAAAAATATAAAAACATATAAATATATATATAAAAAAAGAAGTCTCAAATAAAAAAATAAATAAAACTCAATAAAAAATAAAGTTATTAAATACTAAATAAATTATATATATATTTTTAAGTCTACAGTAAATATATATATATAAAAATATATATTTACATGTATTAAAAAATAAGTCTATAAAATAAAAAAAATAATTATATTTTTTAAGTCTACAGTATATATATATATATATATATATCTATGTAAAAAAAAAATATATATCTTTTTATACACACATTTATTAAATAATAAGTCTATATATGTATATATATAGACATATATAGATATATATATCTCTACATTTAGCGTCAGCTAAATGCAATGTAATGTAATGTAATGTAATATAAAATAAAAATTCAATAAAAACATTTAAAAAAACAATGAAACTCTATAAAATAAATAATAATATATCTTTCACATGTTTTTATCCTATAACCGACCTGTTTGACGAGCGCTCTCTTCTTCTCCTCGCCCATCTCGTCCTTCCCGGACAGGTCCCTCTCGTACTGAGCCTTCATGGCCTGCATGTTGACTTCCAGGCGCAGCTTCGCGTCCTCGGTTCCCTGCAGCTCGTCCTCCAGCTCCTCCAGCTGCGTCCTCATCTCCTCCAGCTGCTGGTCCATCGCACGCTTCGCCTTCTCCAGCTCGTGCACCTGAGGAAGAGGAGGAATCAGAAACAGGTTGATTACCAGGTAGGTTAACACATACGAGGAATTGACTTGGTGTCGTGGTGCAAAGATTAAAAACACAGATGGAAAACTATTTGAAGAAAACGATCAAAGTCAACTTTATTGTCAATCTTTCAATGTGGGTACAGATGGAGAGATCGAAAGACCCTTTCCCACAATCCAGAAACAAATATATATATATATAAAAATAACGGCTATCCAGGGTTCATACACTTTTTCACCAATGATTTTCCATGACTTCTCCATGACCTTTACCTAATTTTCCATGACCAAAAACATTACTCTCAGCGGTACCACTGAAAATGGTTTATTTTAACATGGAACAGGAAAATAAGGTCTGCATCTGAAACATGTTGTGCCTATCTAAAACAAATCAAACAGGCTTACTAGCTTCTACACGCTAAAGCAACTAAAATCTCCCACCAGCAAAATACCTCGACAGTTAAAATCCATTTTACGTTTCATTACTTTACAGTATTTATTATCATTATAGTATTACTATTTCGGTGATTAGATCAAATATAAATTGTGAGGGAATATTTCTGTCTTTACTCCTAGATATTTAACCTTTTCTGTGTGTTGACGTTTACGACCAACCCTGGCTCTGTTATCTCTCTTAAGGAATGGGAGTCTCCAGCTATCTTGATAAACCAGTTCAACTCTCGGTCACGAAATGGTTTACGGCTGTGGGAACACTGGCTTCGAGGCCATTAAGGGTCAGACTCAAGTGATTCAGGGTGCCCAGCTGTTTAGTCTATCTCCCCAAATATGTTGTTTACTCTCTCTGAACTAGTTAAAAGGTCTATCGAGAGAGAAGCGCGGCAGAATTGATGTGGCAACCCACCCGGGAAGTCAGAACCTCTGGCTGCTCTGTGACTTGTGAATTTCTCCGGCCGTATACTTGTAATAATATCAGTGTTTGACATCAAAGCTCCAACTCCCCTCGTGTCTCTCCGAGTCCTGACTCTCCATTGCTGCAGAAGTTTCACTTACATCAATTATATTTGATGCAACTTTAGTTACATTTCCATGACTTTTCCAAAAACGTTGGGAAAAATATTGTTTTCCATAACTTTTCCAGGGCCTGGAATTAGCATTTTGAATTTCCATGACTTTTCCAGGTTTTGAATGACTGTAAGAACCCTGGCTATAATAACATTAAAAAAAATATATAGTAAAAAATAGCAGTTTGTGATGAAGTTTGAACGGACCACACAACAGGAATAAAGATTTTCCTTTTTCCATAAATCCGTTTTGAAGACTTCACTTGAATCCATTAAGTTTGACATCATATTCCAATTGTATATAGACTCTCCTCGCATTTTTTCTATTCTATTTACTTGCACTATTTTATCTGTCTTATTGTGTTGCTCTGTGGGAGGAGCCTGTGAGCTCAGATGTTCATATCTACACTGTAGCTCTGCACACATGACGATAAAAGCCTTGAATCTTGACACTTACACTCTTGCCGACGTCGTCCTTGGAGGAGACGAGGTCCTCCATCTCGGCGCGCAGCAGCTTGTTGTTGCGGTCCGTTTCCTCCTTGACGTCCATCAGAGTGTCCAGCTCTCGGGTCAGAGCCAGAGCTCGGGTCTCCTTCTCTCGGGCCTCGGCTTCAGCTTTGTCTCGCTCCTCTGCGTAACGAGCAGAGATGTTCTTCTCCTCAGCCAGCATCTACAGGAAGTCAAGAGGACACAGTCAGAGCTCATTCTAAAATGTCTAACATACCTTTTTGGACTTCGTAAAACCTCACAGGCCAGATTTGATTTTTACAAACGTATGATTTTACTGTGAAGTCCTGATCACTCCATAATGCTCGTACTTTTTACTGTTTTTATTTAAGGCAGTTCGGACAGACAAACTTAAGATGTACCATTACTATATCTTGAAAAAATACCGTGTAATTGTTTGCTGCCAAATGTCAATACAAAATATATTACAAAACAACATGCCTTTTTGTATGCCTTTAACACGGCATACAGGAAGTAAAGAGGACGGAGGCGGAGCTTATTCTAAAATGCCTTTTTGTATGCCTTTAACATGGCATACAGGAAGTAAAGAGGACGGAGGCGGAGCTTATTCTAAAATGTCTAAAATGCCTTTTTGTATGCCCTTAACACGAGAGCAGTTTTGCTTTTTACATGAAATGGTCGGCCTAACCCTAAATCTAACCAGAAAGGCAAATCTTTAATCGAAAATATGAACTTGATTTCATGCCTTTTTTAATGCCCAAAATACGAAAGCAGTTTTGTTTCTTTACATTAAATTATCAAAATGTAACCGGAAAGGCAAATCGTACATTTGTTATCAAAAATAAGCCAATTAAAAAAGTATAATGGAATATGGCCCACAATTGAGCCTTGTGCTGGTTTTATATTGTACTTCTTAAATATACATGTACAAATATATTACACAGTATTCATGTGTTAACCTGTTAAGCCCCGAGCCTGTTTTTCAGGTCTCGGGCTCGAAAATGACATTCCCAGAACAAACGACTATATCTTCCACTTCTAAAAGGGTTAAATTAATAATCTTTTTTCTCAAAGCCATGATAAACCTGTGAGTTGGATGTAGAAGAGTCAGAATCAATATAGAACTTTTGTATTTTAAAGTAAATTCAGATTGAACATGAACAAAGAAATGTAATTATTTTGTCCGTCCAAAAAAAAAAAAAATGCTTATACTTCTGGAATCTGTGGAATCTCAACTTGCTAATCGATATCTTGTTTGTGCAGATCCGATAAGTGATAAGGGTATTTTACCGTGAGTTCTGTGCTAAGTGCGTTAGCATTTTTTCGCTCAGGGCTAATTCAGAGCCTTTGTTATTACCCTTGTGTTTCGTCTAGCTAACAATTGTTAATTTTGTCTGAAAGCTGAGTTTCTTCCCGTTAAGTGGGTATGACACATTCATAGTTTGTTAAATGTTAAGAAGCCCTCAGACGCTGTTTCTTGCAAGATGTTGCCCCATGCCCCACATCTTGCAAGAAACAGCTGGTTAAGGCAGTAAACCTGAGCGGCACAGCCCTTCGTATATTTTTCTGAATTTGGCCCTCTGAGAAAAAAGTTTGGACCCCCCTGGTTTACTATAAGTGTATCAAATGTTCCGTCTTCGTACCTGGTCAAACTTCTTCTGCTTCTTCTCCAGGTTGGAGACGATCTGCCGCAGGTGGTCCTGGTCCACCAGCAGGTCGTCGAGCTCCTGCTGAACGCGAGTCTTGGTTTTGTCGAGCTTCTCGAAGGCGGCGCACTTCTCCTCCATGCGCTGGTTGGAAGCCTCCAGGTCTCTCTGGTATCTCTTCTTCGCCTCCTCCGCCGTCTCCAGAGACCCAGCGTCCGTCTCCACCCTCTTCTTCATCTCCAGGAGCTGCAAGGAGAGAGGAGGAGGAGTCAAGAAGAGAGATGGAGGAGTCAAGGAGAGAGGAGTCAAGGAGAGAGGAGTCAAGGAGAGAGGTGGAGGAGTCAAGGAGAGAGGTGGAGGAGTCAAGGAGAGAGGTGGAGGAGTCAAGGAGAGAGGTGGAGGAGTCAAGGAGAGAGGAGGAGGAGTCAAGGAGAGAGGAGGCGGAGTCAAGGAGAGAGGAGGAGGAGTCAAGGAGAGAGGTGGAAGAGTCAATGAGAGAGGAGGAGGAGTCAATGAGAGAGGAGGAGGAGTCAATGAGAGAGGAGGAGGAGTCAACGAGAGATGAGGAGGAGTCAACGAGAGAGGAGGAGGAGTCAAGGAGAGAGGAGTCAAGGAGAGAGGAGTCAAGGAGAGAGGAGTCAAGGAGAGAGGAGGAGGTCTCTTCTCACCTGAGCCTGGACGGTCATCAGCTGCTTCTCCACGTTCCTCTTGGCCTCCTCCTCCTCCTCCAGCTGCTCCTTCAGGTTGTTCTGCTCGTCCTCCAGCTGACGCAGCCGGGTGCTGTTAGACAGTTTCTGACGCGTCTCCTCCGTGAGAAGCTCCTGTTGGAAACAAGGGCATGGGAAGAGGAATTATATGAAGCAGCAGTAGAGATTTTCATATCTAAAAATGCATGAATCCCCGGACACGTCTTAAGAAGGGAAGGATTTAACTCCCAAACACTCAAACGTCTTGTTATGTTAAGGCCTGGACACACCAAGCCGATTTTGGCCGTCAGTCCGACGATGAGCGTCGACACTAGGGTTGCCAGAAACTGACCATGATCAAAATCGATTATTCGGCAGCCTTGGCGAATAATAATCGATTATTCGACCGACCAACATCAACATGATGTTGGTTTATTTTTTGTTATTTTCTAAAGTGCCTGCCATTGCCTTTATTTGGAGATGCGCTATGCGCGCACAATGTATTTATTGCAATGCTGCCATTATTAAATACAGGATACAGCTTGTATTAATAATAGCAGCATTGCAATAAATATTATAGCAATGCTATTATTAATAATACAGGCTGTAGCCTGTTTTTTTTAACTTAAAGATATCAGCTAGAAATCTCTACAGTTAATTATTTACATTAAGACAATTGTTTTTTGTATTACAAGTTTTCTGAAATAGCATGTTTGAATATGCAAATGAGCCATCATCTCATTAAATATGCCCCTATTTTAATACATTTCAGGAACACAATTCGGAACTTTGGATAAAGCCAGGTTCAAAATTCTTGTTTCATTTTGTAGTCATATTAGAATCTAAAGTTTTTACAGAAGGGATTTGGATATCTCTTTGTATCACTAAATCAGAAAATACTGTCAACATCCCTAAAATATCCATTTGCTATGTTTTTAGGTATAAAATGTTGTATAATTCAGGCTATGAATGATATATGAACAAACCCTTCTGTAAAAGCCTTCATAATATTGATAGGAATATAACTGGAAGGTTTGGTGTATGTACGTGCTACTGAAGTTGAAATTTTGAACTCAGAGTAGGAGAAAAAACTCATTTTGAGAAAACGACCTTTAAAGATTGCAGTGAGGCGCTAGCTAAACCCTCCTGTTCTTTGAATGACAGCTTGCGCCTCGACGCACTCCGTGAAGGTATTTCATGTTCGGGGTCATTTGTTTTTTGTATAACCTTGCTTCGTGCAAGTGACAATTGTTGTCGTCTTCTCTGTGAACGTTTTTTTCGCTGTTCTTTTGCCATTTTGAGATTTAAATTTCTAGCGGAAAGCTAACCAGGAAGTGTTTTAGCACACCACGTGACGCATCTGAACGAATCACGTTGTCAGAAATTGACACCAGCCAATGAGATTTCGTTTCTTGGTTTAAGACCCCTTTGTGCTTTCACGATTGGTTGCTGATACAAAGGAAATGACCATATTTGGATCCGATGAGACTGTGCAGGAGAGACGGAGCTTTCCAGCGATACCTCTGTTGACATGGTGCACACAGCGGTCACGGTACTTTATGTTACGTTAGAATGCTAACTTTTGGTGAATTTAGGAGAAATCTACAGACGCAAATAGACAAACTATAGTAAAATAAACATCTAAATTTGTATTTTATACATTTTCCTTCCAAAAGCCTGAAATAAAACATGTTATGGAATCAAAATGGCACAAAATCTCAAAATTGACCAGTGCATGAAAAACGATGTTTTTGCCTGCCGTGTCTCGCCTTAAGAGACTAAGATAGAAGTTTGTATTTGGAATGAAACAGGCCGATGTATAAATACACAAAGAATAAATTGTGTTTTTATCTACGGTCATTTTGTTAAAAGCATCTGAAGGAAAGGAACGTTTGATTTATCTTAAGACCACGGTAGCCTCGTCACCCAACGGCTAGAGTATAAGCATTGTGTGTATGTATGTATGCGTGTGTGTGTGTGTGTGTGTGTGTACGTACCTGAATGTCCTGCAGCTGGGACTCCACAAGAGAGCAGTCTTTGGTGGCCTTGATGGACTTCCCCTCCACATCGCCCAGCAGCATGCTCACACTCTCCAGTTCAATCTGGAGACACAGGACAGAAAATAATTAACCCTGACCCCAGAAGTACTGAGATGGTAGCGAAGTCCATAGGGGACTTGGCTTGGCAACTGGAAGGTCACCAGTTCAAGTCCCGGCAAGACCAAGTGCTACCGAGGTGTCCCTGAGCAAGGCACCGTTCCCCACACTGCTCCCCGGGCGCCGTTCAAAATGGCAGCACACTGCTCCTAACTCAGGATGGGTCAAATGCAGAGAAACAATTTCCCCACGAGGGATTAATAAAAGTCCATATTTTTTTTCTAGATTCACTTCCTGTTTAAGACTCATATCATCGTATCGAAGGTGTTAACATTCATCGGTTTGCAACTTACAAATTATTTATCTAATATATCATATTCCATTTACTTGTATATAGACTCTTCTTGCACTATTTCTATTTTATTTGTATTTACTTTCACTATTTGATCCGCTTTATTTGATATATATATATATATATATATATATAGATAGATATAGTCACAGGCTCTTCCACATATTGCACTGTTGGAAGAGCCTGTGACTTCAGTTTTTTTTCCCAACAGCTACAGTGTAGGAATGGCAATGAAAAACTGAATGTCCTCTTCCAATATGAGTAACATGATAACAAAGGTATCCCAACTGTAGCTGTGAACATGACAGGATGTGTGATTACCTAGAAGAGCATCAGGACTGTTTGAGGCATATGATAGCTATGTGATTAACATGATGATTCAGCCTCTATGGAGAGAGACATATGACAAGCATGCTCATTTCTGACGTGGAGCTAATCTGAACTAAACATTGAATACTGCTTTCTATTCCTCCATCTTATGACTGTGTAACTCCCTCTCTTGGATATCAGCATGTGAAGGACACTGCTCAGGAACTAGTTGATGCTCTGTATGTGATGACTTCCATTCTGGAGAGGATCACAGATACATGGATCCTGAGATTGAAGCTCAAGCCGGGGACCAGTGAGATGTTTCTAACAGTAGTAGTAGTTGTTGTATTAGGAGTAGTAGTAGTAGTAGTAGTATTAGTAGTGGTAGTAGTATTAGGAGTAGTTGTAGTAGTATTAGGAGGAGTAGTGGTAGTGGTAGTAGTAGTAGTAGTGCTCTGTGTGTGATGGCTACTTCCATTACATACATGGATCCTGACATTGAAGCTCAAGCCGGGGACCAGGGAGATGTTTCTAACACTAATGCACAAATGAAAACAAAGCGTTGAATCTTGAATCTTTGTACCTGAGCTTTGGCCAGCTTCTCGGCCTGCTCCAGCCTCTGCCTCTCGCTCTCGGAGAACTTGAGCTGCAGCTCCTGGACCGATCCCTCGGCCTTCTTCCTGCGGTGCTCAGAGTCGCCCTTCCCCTGCATCAGAGTCTGGGTCTCGATGGCCAGCTCGTTCCTCTCCGACTCCAGGGCCTGCTTCGCCTTCTCCATCGACACTTTGTTCTGCGGGGGACAGGGAGGAGTGGTTTATTCTTTTGTAATCGGTTAACCTTTACTAGAATGATGGCATTTTTACTACTATTATCTTTTTATTTGTATTTCTGTTGTACCTATATGTTCACTTTGTTTTATGGGGTTTTATATTGTTGCATATATTAAATGAATACCATCAAATGCCAGCTCTAACTGAAGGCTTTGTTAAAAATGTAGGTCTTCAACTCACTCTTAAAGGTTTGGACACTCTCTGCCGCTCTGATTCAAGGAGAGATAAAAGGTAATTGAATAAAGTGTTTTGAACGTTTCTTACCCTCTTAGATTGCTCCAGCTGCTCGTTGAGCTCGTCGAAGGCCTGGCTGTGCTTCTGCCTCACCTCCGCCAGCTGCTGCTCGTGGACTTTGGCGTCATCGTCCAGAGTCCTTTTCAGATGAGTCACCTCGGTCTCACGCTTCGACCTGAGAGGGGAAACGGGGGTTCATCTCAAGAAGTACAACAGGCTCATAAGTGCCCATTGAGTTAGAGCAGGTAGAGACAGCGGGGCACTTTCTCTACTCGGGGTCTGGCTTTCTATTTTTTGTTTCTTCAAAGGGCTGCTAATAAATTCATAAAATGTAATACGACTTAATAACTCAAACTTTGTATGAAATGACCATATCATATGTGACCCGCTCACATAAGTCTTGGCTTTCAGAATATGAAACTTTGGAAAATATTTCCAAAATCAAACGATAAATACACGTTTGAAGCTTGTAAAGGGAAGATGACAGCTCTCACTCGCCACTCTGCTGTTCCGCAGCACCGCCCCCCCTCCCTCCGGCTGACATTATGAATGTAAGAGTATAGTAATCATAGATAACACGATAAACAAAGTCTTGGCTTTCAGAATATTAAACTTGTTTCGGCAAATTCAGATGATAAATACAACTTTGAAGCTTGTGACGGCATGATTACAAGCGGAGAACGGAGTAACTTGACGTCACAGCAGGCATAACAACAGCCGGTGTTTCTCCTGAGTGTTTTCCCCGGGAAACAAACACTAACACAAAAATACACACGTATACACACACGGGCTTCAACCAGACCAGTAATCCAAACCAAAATATCTTCCCTCCGTACTATTTTGATCATTTGCTAATAATCAATCAGATCGATGGATTCCAGAGAAGAGGAAACTTTGAAGGCCTTTTTCTCAAAATGATGACTCGGTGATAGTCATTATATAATGTGACATATTTCGCTAAATATTTGGAGTACAACAACAATCCTGATATCATTAGAAAGCTAGGAGTCTCCTCTTTCCAACAGTGTATACAACTCAAAATGTGTCTTCGGGTCAATGCGACTGATTTCGATAGAGCAGGTCACATATGCAGTGGCCTAGTTCGTTAAGTTTGAGTCAGCAAAAGCAGATCATTTTACTAACCATATACTTCCACTGTATTTTTGTAAAACATTGAAACGACTTAAAAGCAAAAGGTATCTTACAATTAAAATCTTCCCTTCTTTGTGGTTTCTTATAATAATTGTTAAACATGTCAGCTGTTGTTCTGTAGATGTGAAAGCTATAATCATCAGTGTGCTGTACCTGAGCTCCTGCTGCGCGGCGGTGGAGTCCAGCGTGTCCTCCAGCTCCGTCTTCAGCGCCTCCAGCTCCTCCCCCAGGTCTCGGCGGTGTTTCTCTGCCTTGGTGCGAGCCTGCCTCTCCAGATCCAGATCCTCCTGCAGCTCCGACAGCTGAGCCTCCATCTCTCGGATCTTCTTCTGGGCCAGGTTCTTCTGAGCCGCCTCCTCCTCGATCCTGAGGGAGGAAGAGGAGGGCAGAGAACAATGAGTGAAAGGAGCAAATATCTGTTTTTTACAACAATATGTTGTTTTTTTATTACTGCCGTTTTTTTATATTCCATATTTTATTCCATTTCAATCCGCAAGCTACCCTGCAGTATACTACTTTTACTTAAGTACTTGATGCGAGTACTTCTCCCACCTTACACGTAATTGGGGCAACTGAACTCCGAGTTAACGAAGTTGAAAACGGTGCATTTCTCCGTATGAATATGATGCCTTTTGGCCAGCTGGTGGACAGATTGCTCGTGTTTCCGCGAAAATACTTATGGCAAACGAGCATTGACCACATCGAGCTTTGTAAATTGTCAATGGGCTTGTCAACTTTCTTTTAACTGCCGGTTGTGTTAAAAATGTTTGCGCAATAGCGCTGCCACCTTAGAGGGCGCGCCCCCCAGGTTGGGAACCACTGCTCTAAATGATATATAAACAAATGACCTACTTAATTACACATCCGAGAAGGGGTGGGATGAAGTTTACACCAATTTAATCCCACCACTAAATTATTAACATATATATTTTTCTCTTCTTAAAGAAATACATTTGTTATTGAAAAACAAACAAACACATTAAATGTACAATGTCTATTTTTTGTTTTATTACTGCGGCTTTTTATTCCATATTTTATTCCATTTCTATGTAAATTCTGTTATATTTGGAATATTTTTCTAGTTCTGTGTTTTTAATTTTTGTTTTTACGTATGCAGCACGACACCAAGTCACATTCCTCGTGTCAACCTACCTGGTAATAAACCCGTTTGACTCATTTCAATAACATGCAATACTGATATGAACAATGTTTACTAGTGATGGGAATTACGGCTCTTTGAAGGGAGCCGGATCTTATGGCTCCGTTCCTTTCTAAGAGCCGTTCAAAAGAGATGTTTTTTTAAAGGGGGCGGAGTTACTAGGTTTATCTGCGAAATAATCACCAGGATAATGATAGACTGTATTGCCAGACCTAATGTCAATAATCTGCATTGTAAACATGACACAAGGTGGCGCCATATCCATGTCATTCATGTCAGTGAATGTACTTTGAATTTACCCTCTGTATGTGTTCAGTAAGTAAAGTTGCCTTGAATGAAATTCACGCAACTCTTAATATTAGATACTGTGTTTTTAAGTGGAGATGGAGATTATTTGTTGACCCTGCTTTAAAGGATATGTTGCCTTTACAAATGGTGCGCTTTATCACTGCCTGGGTTTTGCTTGAAGTGCATCCAAATGCTGCTGCGTTTTCGGCTCATTTTCCATCCGAAAAACACGTCGTCTACCTGTACCACTTGTTATGACTTCTCTCTCTCGCGTATTCCGTTAAGACCCACCCCATCTCACTCCTCGTGCTGAAACCTACCACTCAGAGTAGGGGCGGGTCTTCACAGAATACGTTTGGGGAACAAAATCAAGCTTTTTAAAAGGCGAGTGGATTTTGGCAGGCAGTGAGTGCGGACCAACGATTGAACGATAACAAGAACGACTCTGTTCCCCTCGTTCGTACCAAAGAGCCGTTCAAAAGAATCGGCTCGTTCGCGAACGTAACATCACTACCCGTTTCTGATTAATTTAATTACAATAACATGCAATACTGATTTGAACAATGTTTACTGATTGTAACAAGAATCTTTATGCAACCATCTGCAATAGCAATTTTACTCTTATAGAACACTTAATTACAATGTTACATTTATTTTATAAATACTTACTTATCTACCTTAATGTGTACTTCTAATGTCTACTTGTTTATTTTTTTCGTCTCTATGTTACTTTGCTGTAACAATGAACATTTGGGACGAATAAAGGAATTCTGATTTCTGGTGATACTGCTAATAAAAAACAACTATGAATATAAAGTCAAAATACATTCAATCAAAGTTTAAAATGAATGAATATTGAATATCAAGTCTCCCACAGACCTGGCCAGAGCCGCCTGGAGCTCCTCCTCCTTCTTGGCCAGCTGAGCGCGCAGCTCGGCGATCTGAGCCTGCAGCTCGGAGATCTGGTCGTGGACCTCGTTGAAGTCGCCGTCCAGCTTGCGTCGGTTCTTCTCCAGCTCCTGGCGCGATTTCTCCTCCCTGCGCAGGCGGTCTGACAGATACAAAAAAAGAACGAAAATGAAAGGTTATAAAAGGAGGGGAAAGATAATGCAGGAAGTCTGAAACTGTATTGACACTTTTGGAGTGAAGTGGTGCAGGAATTAGAACCAAGCCCCCAGGAAGTGCGCCGGACTCTGAGGAAAATATTGGTTGTGGCCAAACGTCGGTACTACACTTCCCTATCAGTCGCTGGGCCCGGAAAGACTTTTTCCCCATTGACTAACATTGGGAAAGAGACGTCTGTAAATCGTTGGATAATTTATTTTAAACTAAATAAACTACCCAGTATGGACATTTGTATAGCCCTTATTAAAAACATTCGGTCCTCAAGTTGTAAAATGTGCTAATAACGTTATTCTGAGTTATTTTCCTCGGCATTATGAACGTGCATCTAACCCACGGGACCGCGCCGCCCGGCTCGTTCATGTGACAAGTACTTCAGTGCTACGTGAGTTTTACCTTTACCCATGGACGCACAATAAGAACGGATTATATGAATACTTTCGTGACGTTTCGCTCTCTCAAAAGTTGGGCCATTTTGTCTTCATGCGCCGATGAGCAACTCTCATAGGAATGAACGAGGCCCCGCCTCCCACGCTGTATCCAGGTCTTATTATACATCCATGGTTAGAACTCATCCCATAGACTTTAACATTTGATGTAAAGCGTCTTTGAGCGTTAGGAAAAGCGCTATAAAAATCCCATGTATTATAAACGAGTTATTTTCTTCTTCATCCCTGCACCACCTTATAGGATGAGTAAGGACTTTACTTGATTTGATTTATTTCGAAGGTGTAAAACAATAATACAAATTAATTAATAATGAAACATGAGAATTATTATACTATACAAACTTAATCAGTGTTAAATTGATAACCAAAAATACTACCGACTCTAAATCAGTGGTCAGGCCCCCCTTGGGTAAGTGGAAATATTTCAGCCCCCCCCCCCCCTAACCCGGTTCCCACGAGAATGGTAGAATTAAGTGTATAGTTGTACAAACATTACATTTTCTCTGCTAGTAATAAGACATAAAGAACCCACTCTAATTTTATATTCTATTATGGATTGAACATGAACCAAAGTGCTTCTATTGGCAGATGATCCTGTGCCCCTGTGAAATAATAACAAGTCCTGCTTATCCGGTCTTTAACAGTATTTTTATAGGTTCTTTTTAAGGGAAACAGAATTAACATTTATTTTGTATATTTGATGTATAGTGTGGATTATGGGCTGCTAGCACAGATACCTGCAGTAGCGGTAGTAACCAAATTTACTCGAGTACTGTATTTATATTGAGGTACTCCTGCTCCACTACAGTTCAGAGGTAAATGGTGTACTTTTAGATTGTCACTTTTGAACGCTCTGTTCTCCACCGGCAGATCTCTGTGCACGGTGCTGCAGCGCGAGTCTGTGAGCGAGTTGCCCCGCACACAGATGAGAACACGAGAGAGAGAGAGAACATGAGAGAGAGAGAGACGAGAGAGAGAGAAGAAGAGAGAGAGGAGAG